>NC_137580.1:78961181-79148681 GCF_963210335.1 Falco punctatus | reverse complement strand
CACATTTTATCAAACACTGCAATTTTAGATCTCTGTGGAGACAATATGAAGCCTAATTAACTAATCTTTACGTATACAGCAAAAGCACACCTGGGAAAATATGATTATGTCAGTTTTAGGCTAGTTTATTACTCCATGTTGAAAGACAGCAGCAACGACATTCTCTTTTTCCATTAATATTATGCTGTCATTGTATATATGGGTCATAGTATTTGTTATATTTATGTTTGTTAACAGATTTGAGGCAAACAGTGCTACTTCCACATTGTAAGAGGTGTGCCAGGTTAAAAAAATAAGATCTATAGTCAAACTTCAGCAAAATATGCATCAGAAATTCCCAAACAAGATTATCTTCTTTTTTGCCACTCTCTGCAGCTGTGCACTATGCAAACGAGAGGGGAGCTGAAATGTGTCAGGGGCACTAGAAAACTTCAGATTGCTCCACAGAGGAAACTAACATTGCTGTGAAACCTGAAGGGAATGTTAATAGTGAGGCATCGGTTTCAAGGCTGTTCTTACTTGTAATGCTCCACACACCTCACCAACTCAACTCAGCAGGTCAGGGTTTCCTTTCAGAAAGGCTGATACCTGAAGTATCTTTAGCTTTAACCAATTGGTAGTTATAACTATAATTGGCAGTTTTAACTACCAACTGATTGCTAATTTTTATCCTGGAAAAAAACAATAGAGGAAAAGAAAGTTTGCCACCTAGGTGGCATCAGGAAGGAAACAGTGTTATCAAGGAAACATCAAGCAGTATGGGTCAGCTGACAAGACACGTAACACCCACCAGCTCGAAAGAGTGTATGAAGTTGGATTTCTCATGTTGTTGTATACTGTATCATTCTAATGAAGAATTAAGGCGGCATAGGTTTGTATTATCTCCTTTCGTGTAAGCTGAGTGGAAAACCTAAAGGTGCTAACATTTCACATTCTACATTGTCTGACCAAAATATCTGTAGAACCACCAGGGTAGCTGACAGTCAACCCTAAATAAATTTCTTAAAGACAACCTAATATGAAGTAGACAATAAAACTGTTTCCAAATTTCATACTACGTTGCATGTAACTCAGCTATTACTGTATTTCTACTTCACCGTAGAAAACCAAGACCACTTGGTTTTGTAGTTACCTTAGTTCTGTGAGATATTACTGTTACATGAGCAAGTATACCAAATCCATACTATGATAACATGTACTAGAAGCACTTATCTACTAAATACATTTTGTAACACAGACTTCAGAACTCCAATTCTGCTATAACACCTATAAAGATATCATTTAAAAAATAAATGAATTGAGTATAAAACCATCAGTAATGCCCTCATTAACCCAAGGCTTCACTGTTCTTGTAGCACAGCATTATCATTTCCCCAGACTTACCCTCACCTTCCTGTTCAACAATGTAGTCTCGGAAGACTTTGAGGCACAAATTTCTCCATGGTCTCTGTATGTCTGCTAGTATTTGAAGTTCTGGCAGTGATAAGAACCACTGAAAGTTTCCAAACATCTATGTATTCTAACTATTACCAGAATCTACACGTACATTGGCACAGGTGGCTTTTTTAAAGTTCCCTTGCAGGTAAGTTGTGTAGCTTATTTGTTGACCTACACATACTCAGTATACCTGTCAATATCAAAATAGCTGGATATACTCAGCATGACCAGAATGACTGAGCAAAGTGACCGGGTGCTGAAGCAAGAGTGGGTTTCTCAGATTCTTGGAACATCTGCCCTATTGTGCATGCACTGTTCTTGTTCCATCCAAAAAAGATCCTAAAAATCAGGGGAACCCTAAAATATGGTGTATTGCACCATCTTTGAAAAGCAGGTAGATCACAGAGTAAACTATCACTATGTAGTATCAGTAAAAACCCCAATATTGCACTTTTCCCTGCTTGTAACGTACCTGATACACAGGCACACACAGTTAAGTGCCTCTAACAGCAACTGACATTCCACGCCTGAAAAACTCCCACCGGCTCATCCAAGTTAGGCCATTTAATGTATCAGCAGCTCCATCAGCTTCACCAGAGAATAGAAAGAAAATCTAAATCCTACGTGCATAGCTTTCTGTCATCTGTTCCCCCAAGACCTGCTGCTGTTGCCGACTTCCCTGGAAGCAAAGCTGCCAGCGTTCAGCTGTGCAGGGGCTCAGTCTCCTCCTTAGCCCGTTCAGGCTTGGACTCAGAACACCCCAGCCTCCTATGAAGGAGCTCACTCTTCCCTCATTTCTCATTCTCTAAACTTGCTCTCTAATTAAACCCAGATACTCCATCCCATTCTTACCACACATCAACATTCATTCGGCAGCGTACACCCAACTCGCTGCATGGGGTTTACCACTACAAACTAAGCAAGGGACTCTGAGGTTCTGACAGCGTTATAAAAACAATTTCAGCGATACTTCATGAATTACCATAGGTTTGCTTTATAAAGGGGGAAACCTGAAGCTGTCTCACATGGTTCAGTTCAACCCAAAGCAGACAACACACACCCCGGTGCTCATCACTACAGCTTTTGTTGGAAGGCACTTGGATTCCATGTTGTAGAAGAGAAGAGGTTATGCTGACACTTAAAACATTATTTTCTTCTTGGACAAACATTCAAATACTAAATAAGCAAGCAAGTACTCTTTACTCCAGTTCGGTAACTGTCATGAACAGGTTCATAAACTGACTTAACTGCCTTTTCTTACTCCGTTGTTTCCTGGTTTATTAAAATGACCTTTTACAGGTTTTGATACATACCGAGTAACAGAGATCTATCAAAGCCTGTTCTGCTTTTGTCATTCCACCTCAAAAAACCGCAGCTCCCTACTTCCCCCTGTCATTTCACACACTGATCACAACAGGTATGTGGGAAGGATGTCCCAGGACGGACCGAGGGGCTGGTGCTGGACAGCTGAACTGGATCAGGTGCAAGGCACAGATTTCCCACACGGTCAAGTGTTAAGAAGAAACCTCCCACTAGATGGCTTACAGGGTCTTTGCTGTGCAAATGAAGGTAGGAATACCTGACCCGGCAACCACAGAAACAAAAATCTGTAATGAAAAACATCACCAGAAAAATAGCACTTAATTTGCCGTGACCGCACAGTCCTCTGCAGCCATGACCACTGAAAAACATCACGCTGGAATTCATACAGCTCACTCCTGATCCCTACCTAGTCCTTGACCTTGTCTAGACTCATAAAAAATAGAGGTGCAACGACCCACAAGGGGGTATTTGTGACTTCTAAGTTTTTTTGTTTATATTGCTACACAATATATTTATTAATATATTCTGTTTTCAGAAATGTGCCATTTTATTTCCTTCATTATTTTGTTTTCAGAATTTGCCTTTTATTTGAAAGGTAGAGCTAAAGGATGTAGAACATTGCAGTGTTAAAGAGACCTCGATCTAGCATTCTGCGCACACACACACACACACTCACTCATAAAGCCAACGTTATCTAATCATTTAAAAAAGCATGTACACTTATCCTAATTAAAATACTGTGGAAAACCAAACAAACAGTCCAACCCACATTACATTGTTATTTAAATTTGGCCAGTACTATAGTTGACCACATATTTTACTCCTATGCAAATCTTCATCTCCTTAAACTACACTTTGGAAAAAAGGACAAGAGGAAACGGCCTCAAGTTGCATCAGAGGAGGTTTAAGTTGGATATTAGGAAAAAAGTCTTCACTGAAAGTGTGGTGAAGCATTGGAACAGGCTGCCCAGGGAGGTGGTGGACTCACCATCCCTGGAGGTATCTAAAAGACATGTAGGTGTGGTGCTCAGGGCCATGGTTCAGCGATAGACTTGGCAGTCCTGGGTTAACAGTTGGACTTGATGATCTCAAAGGTCCAACCTAAATGATTCTATGGTTCTATGAAAAGCATGCAGTCATCAGCAACAGTGGACTAAACCACAAGGAAACAGAATTGTTGTGAACGCAGGGTGTCCTGTGTGCAGTTTGGGTTTTCACATCTCTTTCATACATCCTCTTTCACTAACGGCACAAAAACCGAAAGGACAGCAGTGCTCCATAAAAACCACCACAGCTGGCTGTCATCCATCCGAACAACAGAACCGTTTAGACTGCTGTATTATGTGACTACAAGAATGCAAGAATATGGAAATAATCTGCACTGCTCTTAATTACTGTGGCTGATTGCTATTGCAAGGTGACACTCCAGCGTATATGAAATGTTAAAAGCTAATTATAACTTTGGTCTTACAATCAACACTAACATGACAGTACAAGACCCTGATATTCACAATGAACACTTCTCCCATTATTTACTACTTCTATGAATATACAGTAACTGACACAAAAATGTCCCAGGAGCTATCACTTTTTTTTTTTTTTTAAATATTATATCACCACTGGGCATTTTGACTATGAAAATTATTATTATTATTACTATTACTACAAAATACACATCCCATTTAAATGTAAAATACTGCCTTCATTAAGAAAGTTATTAGGAAATTAAATTATGCAAAGCTTTATCAAATTAATTAACTGTCTTTTGTGGGTCATCAGATAACTTTTCCATTTTGTCATTCAAAGACCTATTATTATTAAAATTGGGGTGCTGTAATTAGTATGTCAGAATGTATGTCACTGACAGAAATAGCTCCTCAGACTACTAACATTCTACTAGACTATGATCTTGTACTGCAGGAGCAGAACTTTAGTTCTCAAACACGTTTTGTGTAACCATCTTGTTGACCTTCCATCTATAATTACGGAATAAATAAAAGGACAGAAATTGGTATTGCCATCAGAACCCAGAAAGCGTAACAACAAATAAATCTTGCCGATTTACACAGTAGTCGGTTATTGATACATCCAAAAAAGACAGAAAAGGACAAAAATATATTTTCAGCCTCCATAATTAGCTCAAGTACTTTAAAACACCTAACCCTGTTTATACTGAGTGAATACTTAAGGTGAATGAAAGTTTAAATAGATTGAAGATCTAAATTTTGTAATATATTATTAATTTTATTCGGTACTGTAAAAATTAGTTGCATGTTCTTAAGATGTCGTTTTACAGCTTTCCGGTCTCCATTACTTAATTGAGATACTTAAAATATTGTTAACATTTGGTCTTATTAATATCTGAAGAACTTATTCCTCAAAAGCCTCTTTAAAATAATTTTCTCCAAGCATGTGCAAGGACAAGGACCTTACGTCATCATATTCTTCATGTGATTTAAAGAGTTAAGTGTTCAAGAAGGCTTGTCTAACAAAGGGATGTTAAAGTTTCAAGACCATTTAACTGCTGTTAAAATACTTGCTGAAATGACTCCTCCTCTGAGACTTACTAATTTTGATTTCCACAGAATCAAAATTCCTCCCCATCATGCAGCATGTTCATAAAATCCAAGCAGACCACTTCAATCTCATTTCATGAAAAACTCAGGCAAATGTCAGACAAAGTAATTTCCACACTGATGACCTAAATGACCTAAACCTAAAATCTGTTCTTTTAGACGTGCTGGTCACAGAAAATCCACTGTGCACTCCTAGAACCGACTTTACTGTAATAAGCCTGCTGACAGAGGGACAGCTGTACTACACTCACGTCACAGTGTCTACTACTACAGCTTTGCTACACCACTAATACAAATGTAGATTTTTAAGTAGGATCTTGATTTGATCGGGGAAACCTGGTAACGTAAAGGACACAGTATGTCATATAAACTGAACAGAGCAGAACAGTGAACAGCAGCAGACTGTCCAACTTCATGAGTGAAAAAAGAATGGGAGAAAGGAAAGAGTATCTGCTGTGTGGTGGGAAGAAACACAGAGAACAAAGACAATCTACACGTGGGACCACAATCTAATCGTATACTTTAGCTTTGCTTTCGATGAGATTAACATACAAGGGAATAAGTAATAGGAATGAAGATACAGAAATGGAAATGATCAAAACAAGATGGATGCAAAATGAAAACAACTCACTGCACTCAAACTGTGGGAGGGGGAATAAACTAAATCCCAAAACACAAAAGCACTTTCTCGAGCAGTCACGTAGTGAACTGTAGGTGCTCTTGCCAGAGTCTCGGACCATAAACATACTGACCGGACTCGGCAAGAATGAAAAAGTATTTGAAGCGCCTACGGCTCTTTTGGTCTGAAGTACTGCACAGCATGCACAGCTTCAGGTGGCATTTCAGAGTGAAAACGTTTCGAGACAGAAATTACTAGCATTTGTAGGAAAGGAAATTGGGATATCAAGACACATCAAGCCAGACAAAGGGAAATTATTTACAGAGAGTGGAGAATTCTGAGCACTCGAATGATAGAAATGAAACTATGACACACAAGTAGAAGGGCTACGAGATGAGCAGGAATCAAAATGCCTTGCTTGGAAATCAAGAATAAATACTGTTTTGTTGACAGAGATGAAAGCTCAGTACCCCCCCCACCCCATACTTGCTCTATATTAATACATCAGGAAAATCAACACCAGGAAGAAAAAAAACCTACATAAAAATTATTAACGTATTGTAACAATCAAGGATAAACTAGCTGTAAATACGTTTAGGCTGAAAAATGAAAGAATGCTTCTAACCATAACAAATGTGGTATTATCCTGCCCCCAGGAGTAGTACAAACAGAATTTGTACTCACTCACACTTATTTTAGAGTGTACCAATGTATAAATTCAATTACACAACGGTGGAGAATCTTCAAATTATACTACTGCAAATTCATTTTTGGCCCAGCACAAAATTACACAACATACTTTAATTAGAAATCTAAGAAAACTTCATGAACATTTGAAAGAGAAGATTAGGGAATAGTATGTTTCTTTTATCAGAAACAATTTGTCCTTAAAAACAAGGAAGAAAAAATCCATTAGAAAGGAATACACTTAATAAGTATTATGCAAAAACTAGTTTGAAAGTAAGCTTTCTGAGTAATGTATGTAACAAGGTTTCTGAAGCACCACAGTGTTTTGGTCACTAGGCTCACTGAGCTGCCTGCAAAAAACATTAGGATTTTGAGTAATGTGGAGAGAGAAGAAAAAATGAAACCCGGTAAACAACAAAAAGAGATGCTTCGAGGAGAAACAGGAACTACTGATTACTGCATTCTTTATTCTGAAATTACTTTCACAATGTCCTAAATCAATTCTTCTGTGTGTTGTACAGATGCAAGGACCTCAATAAACCAAGAAAACAGCTGAAAATCACTTGAACCCTCTAGACCACAAAAAAGTTTAATCATATCTTCACGAATACGCTCCTGGATGCAAAGGGCAGCCTTTCCATTATCTCAGTGCTCAGACCTACTTCTCCTTCCTATTTCAGCCAGGTACGTGCTCTGTTCTGTCACAGTTAAAAAGCCAAACCCACTCTGCAATCATACCTCCTTCACAGATTCGTGAAATGCCAGTCCTACAGCCCCTGCCTTTTAATGTACCAAGTAGAGTTTGTGGTGAAAGTTACAGGATATTTGTAACTGAGCCTTTTGTTTCCTTCTTCTCTCAAAGGCTGCTGTGGCACTAGTCAAAATTTAACTCCGGAAACATACGTTCTACAATTCTTCTGCATCTCAAACTTCAAAAACTGAGGCTGAGGTACGAGTGATAGTTTTTTACCTCAATTCCATTTAAAAAAAAAAAAAAAAAAAAAAGGTTTCTTCTCACTGGTTTTAGAGATCTCCTGTAAGGATTTTTTAGAAGCTCGAATACCTTGATGAGTGTAAAGACAGACCAGACTGTGCTATACTTCCTTTTGTGCATAACCTCTTGTAATACAATCATCAATTTAAATACCTTTATAAATTAAAAAAAAATTCAAAGTACTCATAAATGTAGTGGCACTGGACTGTCTTGAAGATCCTCAGAAAATTCAGTACTATTGATCTTCAGGCCACATTTTCTTTGCCTCCCAACAGACAACTTTTGCAGGAGAAACAACTTGAGGGGTCTCCTCAGCAATAGGGAAGAATACTTCTTTATAAACCAGCAAGGATTATCATCCTTTTGGCATTTTTTCCTTGTCCAACTTTTGGTTCTGGAACTCCTGCCTCTTAACCAAGAATAAGCAACTCTTGCATAGTCTTTTCAGTCAAAGCTAAATATTATTTCTTTGTTTTGGAGCAGTTCTGCTTGCTTTTACTTTGGCAGAGGATCTACTCTGAAAGACCATAAAACCAGAATGAAACAGATTGGTCTGACAATGTCTCGCTGTTGGTTCAAAAACAGGCACATATATATAAAAAAAGATTTTCAATAAAAACTAATGCAGACAGGGAGAATGTAAATTAGTCTAATTACTGCTCTGTACGTCACTTTTTCTTTTGGAGCTGCCTTCTTACCTTACACACGGGACTAATAGCCACAGTTCATCTTTAAAATTGGAAAAAAAGGTAGCATGATTGATTTGTCTATCACATTTGTACATTTTTTTGATGAACAGAGCTAGGCATACAGCAAAAACACAACTGAATTGCCGAAGTCATTAGTTTCTGTCCTCTTTGTATCCCTTTGACGTTAATTTTCAGTACGCCTTCAAGCAGGTGAAAAGCATGGAATAGTTTCAGTGAACGTCAAGCTTGCATACTTACGCAGTTGTACTTTGTTTCTTTCTTCCAGTGCCATAACCCATGAAATTAAGCAAAGCAACTTCAGGAGTTAACACATATAGAAAATGCTTTCAAATTAATTTCTGCAGTGTTAGGTAAGCAGTAAGCTGTCTCCTTGGTTTGTGACTTTTTTCCCCTTCGAAGTTCAGTTGTGTGCATTGCCTAATGCACATCAACTGCAATTACAGCAGCTGCTGAGAAATCACTGCAGGTAAAAATACTGTGTGACCCTGGGTAGCATCGCTAGTACGTACCACAGTGATGCAATTCCACTGCCCCACCATCTCCTGCTCCATCAAGTAGTATCTGTGATCTGACAATTATAGAGATGATTTGCCTGTACAAGATCAACTGAAATGACTCCTGAATCTTCCAAGCTGTGCTTGTCACATTCTCACCACTACAATCCACTACTGCTTTGAGAAAAACGACGCGCTTCTGAAAAACCACAGCCACACACATTTTCTTCAATGTTTTGTCCGTTACTTCAGGTTGTAAACCCAAGAGAAAATGCAACAGCAGTGCACTGCGTATCTCTGTTTAGGCTTTCAGTTGCACTAAAAACTCTAAAAAACTCCTCTGCCTAAGACAAGAGGCACTAGCAAGTGTCAGGAGTGGTAAGTATCCCAACCCAGTGGAACAGAACTCTGAAGACTTGGATCGTACTTGCAGTTCTGCCAGTAGCAACTCTGAGAATTCCCGAGGAAAACCAAGAGACATTCTGGTAGTTTTCAAATATACTATCAAGCGACCTGACTGATCTGCCATTAAAGAAAAAGAGTGTTTTTATAACATTATTACTAAGAAGTAATAGGTTCCTGCTGATGTTTACTGCTCAGCAAAATTCTGTCATTACCTTTTTCTTTTTTTCTTTTTAAAATACTGTTAAGTCCATTAGTTTTGCACCAATATTTTCTATGCAGGATGTACCAAACCTCTGTTTCTCATCTTAAAGCAGCAGCAGGAACTTGTGTACAATGCCTTTTCACCTCTTTTTCTCAGTTACGTTTCTTGATTCAGTGCCAATTGATGCTCTACTCATTGCTGGCGAGAACATCTCCTACTAGTCTGTACTACCTTTAAAGTTAGGGAGTACACACCTGTAATAGGGTACGGTGCAAAGGCAATACATCTTTTGTCATGATTACCAAGGCTGTAATGATGATCTCCAAGTCAAGTGATACGGACTGGCTCATATTCCTCCTCCCATATTGTCTGCAGGGTGTGTGGTAAGCCACTAGAGCTTTCCTCCACCTGTTTTTTTCTAACCTATACCTGGATGACTACTTACCATTAGCCACTGGAGCCAGCCACAGCCACTGCAGACATGAACTTCTATGTACTTACCGTATGTGGCTGAAAAACTAGAATCCTAAACCAAAACAGAACAAGCTAATGTGACATCCCTGACATACCGAAACTAACAGAATCTCAACAAGTTCATGTCATTTAAGCTGTCATAGAAGCTGGACAAAGTCTTGAACTCACCTCATTCAATCAACATCGCATACATGCATTCAGCTATTCAGGGTAGGATTCTTCAGCTAACTTTCACCATCTAGCTTATTGCGTAGAATTCCTTTTTAGAAAATGCTGAGGAACATCTCTTTTTCACTTGTGTAAAGTATTATCAGAAAACATTCTCTAGTAGCGAAGAAAATTCCATTTACTATTCTCAGCCCCAGCATACAATGATGGTTAATTTTGTGCACTTCCAGGAATTGGGGCTCTACTAGTAAAGATTTAGGTCCAATACACATTCCACTAATAGAAAACAAACTTGAAAATAATGTCGCTTCTTAAAGAGAAAACAGACCAACTGAAAAAAACCTGGAAGTTTCTTTTAACTCATGACAGTGACACAGAAAAAGCCAGTCCACTTTAGATTGCTTCTAGAAAAATACCCAAGTTGTTTCCAGCTGTTCAAAGGATTTGAGTCCAAATTTCAGGTCATATATAATCACACAGCCTCTCCAATCCAGTCACCATACAGAAATGGTCTGGGTGAAGTTTTGGTCTCCTTAATGCTAGAGACTGCTTGCACATTACCTTCAGCAGAGAGAGTTTCATTCTTGAAACTTGAGTTTCAGGTCTTCTAGAAAGAAATTCTGACAGCTGTTATTTCTTGAAGAATAACTGGGCAAGTTTAAGTGATTTTTAGCAAATATTACATAAAGCCTTCAGGCTAAGGAGTTACATTACACACAATGCACCCAATTGTTTCTGATAGAAATTGCTGAGATGAAATTTCCAGAGATTATTATAGCCTTGTTTGTGCGGTGTCAAAGGTAACAACAAAATGTGAAGACTATGCCCCCACAAAACCTCCACCTGATCTTTTCAAAAATAAGTTATTAATGCTCAGGTAATAATCAGGAACACTAGTTGTATAAAAGTGTAATTGTAAAGATGTATATATGTGCTAGGAGCACAAGAACTACATACGGATGGATGCACATAGAAATGTTTTTTGTTTTAAAAGAAAGCTTAAAAATCTCTAAAGAACAACTATTCAGAAGAACTGACCTGTTGTTAGCTCACATTCCATCCCCAGTATAGCCATGATCTGAAAGGTTTATGTGCTCACAAAACCAGAAACACATGCTTGCATGGTTCTAAACACTCCGCAGAAACCCAATCTCGTTTTTACTAGCTTACACACCTGATCTTAATTTTGGTTTAGCCAACAGGAATGCAATCAGCAGCAAGTCTTATTACTGGACTTACCATTAAAAACAGAAAACAATGCTTTTCTACAGTTGAAACAAGCATTATTCCTATTGAGTGTGTTACCAGTTAACTATGCATTACAGGATCAAGTGAAAACCATAACCTAGCAGTTACTGCTCTAACTATAAAGTACATTAAAAAATATTTATGAGAACTTGTTTCATTTCACTTTCGTGGCAGGCTATGTTTGAAATGTAAACACAATATTTATAACCATTTGAAAATACATTTTGTTGAAACCTAACACTGTCACCGTCCGTTCAAAAACATGAAGACATCAGGGTTTTCGTATCTAGCACTTCATATCCACTTCCACCGTACAGGGAGAGACACGCAGAGTACACAGACAGGGCAAAACCATCACGGTGTTTTTCTCAGCAGCCTTTGTGTCTTACTCATTTGCTGGATGGATTTCACCCCGTTAGCTGGTGTCTCAAGGGCAGCCTGAGACTCACACATCGGAAGTCTCATGCATTTTTAAAACCGAAATACACAGAGGTGTAAGGTGAGGACTGACAGGCTTCCAAGGCATCACTGTAGTGCAAATACAAACAGCAACTGTTTTTAAAAGCAGGCATGGATTTACTGCAGCAGATAAAAGGGTTGTATCCCATTCCCCATCTGCAAGCCTGAAAAATCATGTGAAATACTTATTAAAACATGACTGTGCACCTTCCCGTGTCCCTGTTCACTGCATGACTACCTAAAATATGCCACGGCTATTAAGCAGATGAATGACATCAACTCCCTTCTCTGAACATACCTTGTTTTTTACTTTACAGTGGAATATTTTTTAGGTAATTCCTTGCAGCCACTTTTGCTTCACATACTTATAACATGACCCTTCTATTTATATATAGATAAAAAAATGTTAACGACAATGAATAAATAAAATCACTTATACTTGTGAGTTAGGCTGCACATGCCACGTTTTTATAGCAACCTTTTAATAAAGCCTAAGAAAAACATGTTTACATGAGCAAAGACCTATTCAAAATGAAACAAATCTAAAAAGCAGAAATTCTTACCCTAAAAAACTCTTTAGTGGAGCCAGAATCTAATGTCCCATAAGCAATTTCTGTTTGCTTGGAAAGATCCTCTGCACTTTCAATGGGAGACACCATCCTCTCAACCGTCAGGAAGGCAGCTAAGTTAGCCGTGTAGGATGAGATTATGATGAGGGTAAAGAACCACCACACACCTCCAACAATGCGCCCAGACAGGGATCTAATAACAAGTATGAAATGGATTTGTAAAGTGAAATGAAAGTCCTAAAAAGGAACACATAATATCAGTTTTATGCAAATGATGCATTATACTATAGGGAAGGGTTTCAGGCTATCTCATAGCACAGCTCTGCATACTAATCAGATGGGAAAACAAGGCATACTCCACTACATCTCCTGGACTTTGCTGAAATCAGGACTCCAGAGTTTACTTTAGGGAGAATTTAGTGATCCAGTTCTTCAAAGTTCGGAACACCCTGAAAGGAAACTGCTCCCATCATAACATGCTATACTGAACACGTAAGCTCGTCATTGCCTCCAAAGTGAATTTGTGTGACATTATGAAAAGGATCAAACAAAATCAGTGAAACAGTGTTTTCAGACAAATCAGTATGCACTTATTAATTAAGTGCCTATTTTCCTAAGACATTCAGACAAACACTGATTTCCACAAAACAATGGTTTATGCTGCTCTGGATAATCTATACTGAGAAACAAATAGCATTATTTGCAATAAAAACTGGCCCAAGGAATACCCATAAACTAAAAAGTGCACACAACTTTTGAAAGATACAAGCATTTAACAGACTAGGGACTAGACATGAAACAATCAGTGATAGTACGGAAAAATGGTGAAGAAAGTATATTTTTAAATAATAATAATCTGATGTTTTTAACTGCAGCAGCTGGGCTCTTATGGATCTTTGTTTTGCATCTCCTGCTCAAGAAGAGAGAAGAAAAGAGAACTCAAGAAAATATCTGAAACAGTATAGAACACACAACTAAAGAAATTCAATGAGTTTCAATACTTGAAAACTATATAGTAGAGAAATATTGATACTGCATTATTGTCAAGCTTGACTTTTTAAAAATGATCCTTTAAACTTTGAAATTACTTACTACTTTGTTTCCAAACAAGACATTATAGGAAGGAGTACATAATCTTTGGAGATGTGCTTAATTATTTGGCAGAAATGTGCATGTAGTTGAAAGTCTAGTACTAAGGCGTTGCAGTAGCTTAGGTATGTCTTGATATGTCTCCTCTATCTATTAAGTAAACAAATTACAAATCACTCACCCAGCCTACTGTATTGTGAATGAGACCTCAAACTAACTCTGGCACAGAATATATATATATCTAGAGATAGAGAGATATAACTCTCTCCCTCTCTATATATACATATATATATATATACACGCACATTTAAACATGATAGTTATGTACAGGTGACTTATTAAACTGGGAAAAAAATAAATAGAACCAATTCTAGACAAACCATTTTTACTAATTGCTAGTGTATAAAATATCTGTAATAATTCAGACATTAAGAGATTTATTCCATGTCACAACAGACTCACTAATTCACTCTACTACATGAAAATCAAGTCAGATAAGGTCCAGAAGATGTTATTAAAAAGGACCTTAGAAAAAAAACTTTCAAATTCCTTCTAAACTGAGATTAATCTGCAAACAAATTTTCTGTCACCTTTGAAAAAATATCACATACTTATTTTGACATGGAGGTAATCTCAGTATAAAATAATTCTACTACAATTAAAAGATTGAACTATACTGTAAATACATATTTGAAAGGTAAAATCTCTGACAATATGTATTTAATAACCACCAATTTTATGGCACTTTATATTGTATAGATGACACCTGCTATAAATTACAATAATTTCCAAAAGCCCATGTCGGCAAACAAAGCTGCCACCGACTTTGTAAAAAAAGAATAAATTAAATGCTATTCCAGACATTATGCTGTCACATGACACTGTAGAAGTAAAAATTTTATGAGTGTCATTTATATTCAAAATTTTCCCATAAGGTCCATCCCAGTTAAATAAATCATTCCTTTTTTATGTATATTTCAAAAAGTTTCTGAAGACTGATAATTATATGCTAGTATGAACTCCCACTTTACAAGCACCTCATTCATCAGGTCATCAAATACTAATTTCTGTGCACAATTACCTAAATTTGTGCACCACACCTTATACTTACAAAGGTATTTATTGTATGGCAGTACTGAGAGTACACTCACATCTCCAAAAAAGATGAGGAAAACTCTGCTGTAAGTTAGCATTACCATATAATATCTTATTCTGTTCTGCACTACAGTTTCTGTGCCCCCCTTGATAGTGACACAGGGACTGCTATTGCAGACCAGGATCCAGGTGGTCCAGCCTTACTCAGCATCACCTTCTGTTTCAGAGTCAAGAAGCCCTAGTTACTTGCCTGCTCTAAGATTCTTACAGTGGTTGTCATTTTCATTAATGACAGTAGTTAAATAGTGCAAAATTTAACTTCACAAATCTATTTTGCTGATGCCTAAAGATAGTAATTTTCATATCTATTCCGTTTCATTTGCTGGGGAGTTTAAATTCCATAGTGATAGTTTTGGTGCAAGAACAAAAGTAACTGAGGTGTTTTCAGCCCTTCTCTCTTTTTATAATAAACAGATCATGCACAAACTAACCCCTTTCCTCAAAAATGTTTGTAATGAAATAAAGCGCTGTTTACTAAACATTGACAAACTAAACCTTGAATCTCCAAAATTGAGTTTTGTGCACCTTTTATGACTATTTAGTATCATTATTCTTACATCACCTTTGAAAAGATACCAAACTGTGCACAACATTTGTCATGCCTCAATAGCCAGTAAATCAGTGATAAAAAAGCCAACAGATCATTATTCTACTGTGGCCTTGATTTAATAAAAATAATTTTGTAGCTAATAGAGGACTTTGCAGACAACTAAACCTGTGAAGTATGTAATCGACACAAAAACCCCACAGGACTGAAATTATCAGCTTGTCATGACCTGAAACAATTTGCTTTCTCTTCACTGCCTTATTTCTTGTATACAGTTCTTACTGTATTATATGCCAAATGCATTGTGTCTTCCATCATAAGAGCTGCCATATCTCACTGTGATATGCCAGCTTTTACGTAGAATTGCTGAAGTTCTCAGATAAGAAATGCTCTGCTATTTCTGCAGTAGAACAACTTGAAAACCTGCTGCTGCCTTTTGGGATGCACAGCTTCTAAGAAGTGCTCCCTTGGTGTAATTTATTTTGCACACTAGCCACTAGACCTGCCAGAAATTGACCTGTCCCCTGTCTCTCTTTAGGTTGTTTGGAAGAAAGTGAAATTGCTTAGTATAATTAGGTAGGTCTTCTGATTTGATTTCCTTCAACCCAGTTGCCCTATTTCACTTGTTACTATAGTTCCTTCGAGCAGCAAGTAGTTATTTACCTACCTACTTACCACTTTGCTGACTCAAGGCTAGAACCACTTCTGCACAAGGGAAATAGAATATTTAATGAGATGCAAAGAAATTAAGTTAAGTGCTTTACAGTTGTCCCTTATAAAGTAGGTGAAAATCCATGAGGAATTATGCATTCATAAAACGGACCTTCAAATTCATTTAAGCCACTTCCTTTGCGACTTTTCTAGAACTAGGCCATGGAAAAACAGCAGCGTTTTGCAACTATTCACATGAAATTGGAGCCATCACATGATTTTTAATTCAGTTCTCTCCTACAGAAGGCTCTCCAATAGAAAACCAGTGGGTTAATAACTGTGTTATAATATGCAGTGAGTTTTAGAGGGAAAGTGCTTCCTGCGTAGGTCGTGACTAGTGTGTTACCCTTTTTTCCCATTACAGTTGTGAACAATAAGCACTGTCAACTGTAAAATGGGAATATGCAGCAAAAACACGGTACCCCTCCAAGAAGGCATGGAATGACTTGAACCTTATGCATTTTACAGTCTCTGCATGGTGTATATAACTTCACTTGGCAAATGTACGATCGACATTAAGACAGTATCGATCAAACACATCATGACCTTACGTCACAGACAACTGCTGGTATTTCAAGGACTTTTGTGATTTGAAGGAGGGAAAAAAAAGAGCGATTAATTTTTTTTTTTTCTGAGAGTGAAAATATATGCACCATGAACCTCCTCCCGCTGAGATGGCTGAGACCAAAAACGCACAAAGTTGAAATGGGTGAGTAACCAACCTTGGCGAAATATCGCATCCTTGCTGCATAAAGGCACCCAGGGAAAACCAGAGACTATTAAATATCCCAAATTCATTAGTTGATTCATTAGTTTGTGTTTCTCTTCCATCTTCAAATTCCTCAGTGTGCCACTCATATGGGCTAAATCTGCTGACCAGGAATAAAACTACACTGACCCCAATGTAGGCAAAAACAATGCACATCCAGATTTCATACGCTAACGGATCAAGAAATGAAAACACTCCTGGCTTGGACTTCTGAGGCTTCTTGATCATTATTGATATCCCCAGGCTCATAAAGGGCTTTGAGAAGTCAATCACCTCTTCTCTCACCAATGTTATAGTTAATGGAGCGATTGCAATATCGGCTTTCTGTAAAGGAAGAAAAAAAGCAAGTAATAGCTAATACGATGACCAAAGAATGGTTTAGTTTCTATTGCGTTTCACAAATGGAAAATAGAGCAGAGATGCCGGTGACATTCATTTCACCAAGAATGTCTTACGGAGAATTTCAGAAATTTTTAGTTGGAACTCTTCTCACTGCAATACATATAATCACATGGTTGGCAAATTCCAAGCTTCCCTTTTTACACACGCGCTTTTAAAAGCATATGACATTTAAAAGTGTTAGTAACGTACATTGTCTTTCACTTGCTCAGAAAGATGAAACATGCAGTCACTTCCTCCCAACCTCATTTGCATTTAAAATCTAACTCCATGCTTTGCTTTCAAAATTTTTCATGTCAATACAACCTACTAATTCTCTATTAAAGGAGTTACACAATTTTCCTCTATTCTACAGAGAAAACTAAACGGAACTCCACTCCTTCCATTAGTCATCTTTAATGGCTTTATAATAAAAGATTTTCTTACCCCATAAACAAGTTCTCCAACCATCCCATTCCAGATTTTCGTGTCTGCATCCCTTGCCCCATACTTGCCATCCCCAACAATTGTGAGCTTATACTTGAATCCACAGTGTTTAGCAATTTCTGTAGCTAAGTCCACACAATAGCCCTCATATCGATCATTTCCTTCAAGCATTTCATGATTTTTCTTCATCATGACGTATGGGGACTCCTGCACAGAAAGAACTTGCCTTAGCTACTTGGTAAAGAGACAAACATTTCAGTTGTGCAAGTCATAGATTAATGTTTCCTTTTACATGTGACAAGAAGAGAGAAGGTAACATCTGAATCATATATGCTATGTATATGTTAGCTATTAATTATTAGTGTGACATGTCCTTAACACATTTAAAAGCTGCATTCTCCACAGCCATACACAAATAACGATACTTACAGGTATAGTGATTCCCAGCAGTATGTTAATAATGACCATGAATGTTAACAGGAGTTATTCAGAGAAGAAAAAGTTCCAAAATCAGTTTCTTTCGCTCACACAGTTTGGATGGAAGAAGGCAAAGATATTTAGTCGCTCTTCTTGTGGTCTTAATACAAGAAAATTCTTTCCTATTTCACAACCACATCCCTTCCTGGGAAAATACTTCAGGCTCTCCAAGCTATATCTTTATTGAATTACTACACAAACAATACATTAAGGTATCTGTAACTACACAGAAAAGTTCTATCATCAGCAAAACTGCTGACGAGTCATAAATTTCATTAAAGTAACGTATCTCCTCTTTGCTCAGTTGTTACCTAACGATTCTTGCATTCAGTGAAATTCCTACGCTAGCCTGTGACTTGTCCAAACTGGTGAAGAAGCTGTGTAACTTCCAGAAACATGCTGTTCTGTGACAGTACATGATGTTAATTTTCTAGACAAATAGAATACAACTTTTAATGTTTTATTTTACACTTCACCAATCCACAGTAGCTATAATTCTGAAACATAAGAACCAGTCTCTTCACTGTTTGGCAAAATCTGTTCTCTAAAACTATGTTTCTGCTCTCAGACAGAGCACCTCTCCTTTGAAAGCAAGTATTAAATTTCCATTTTCAGGTCTGAAAATTTTAGTTTTCTAGAACGTTAAATCAATGACAACTTGTCTTCTACAGAATAAAACTGCATACTGAAGCACATTTCCTTAATGTTCACATTTTATTTATGTATCATAATGAGTAACAGGTCACAACCTCAAATAATAAAAAGACAATATATTTAAACTAACACAATGACGAGAAAGAAATCACTGTAGGACAGACTGTCTTCTGACAAAATATGAGGTTAATTACCAAAATAGTGGTGACAATAATAGTCTTATTCTCTAGTCCTGAAGACTCATTTCCAAGAGGGCCATCAAGAGGATTCACAACCATTTTGTCCACTTCACTCCAATATCCAATCTAAAGAGAGTTTATAGGATGCACAGACACTAGTGAACATGAACTTTCATAGAAAAGGTGAAACATATTATTGCTATACCCTCGATTTAAGCTTACAAACTATTTTAGCTATGGATTTACCAGTGTAAATATTTCCATTTATAGAGTTAAAGACTATAACAGATAATAAAAGGATTGAACTAATAATATTTGTTCACATTAATTTATCTAACACAGGTATACCATTTTTATTCACATATGAACAGGTTTTAGTATCAGCATCACACACTGTACGATTGAACAGGTTACGAAATACTCCCGATTTGGAAGACATGAGAAACTGGCTTTTCCTGAAAGGTTTGGAATTAGAGCAGAAAGATAATCGCATTTAAAGAAACATCGCTGAAAAGCTGATTCGGCATTTGTCATTCAGAAGCATATTTCCCCAAATACTGGCTCACATTTAGCAATTCAGATCAGAAAGCAAAAAGTTTAATCCACAAAGCTGAAAGAAAAAATATTCTTATGTAGTACTTACCAGAAAGAACAAATTAGTTAGAAAGAAATAATACATATTTTTACTTTGTTCTGCAAGACGGTTGTGGAATACACCTATGGATAAATATTATCACAACTCATGCTTTAATTAATCTGTAGTGTTTCACTACCTACCTTAACCTGTTGCTTAGCACCATAAAACCTTTAAAGACACTGTAAGACAATTCAAATTACCTTCCGAGGACCAGTACTTTTGAGTTCCATGATGTTTATTGTAAAATTGATTCTCTTTCCATTCTGATCAAACTTTATATTTCCTGTTAGACCTTCCACCTGAACCTATATAGATGAAGATGAAAGCGGTAGAAGAATTAAGTTTTGTTTCTTTTTTAGAAAATGCATTTTGTATTTCCATCAATGATTACTGCTATTTCAAAAATATCCAGTTTAGACTCTTTTCCAAACACAATGTTATCTTAGTATGAGACACGTTCCTGAGGAGCTCAGTTCCACGTTATTCCCAGCCAGATCCAGGCTGGTTAGGAGGCTGCAAGGTTTGTTTCAAGCATTTATAGAGAACTTCACACATGCACTCATTCCAGCATTCACTCCAGGGAAGCTACCTGTTTCAATGCCCTTTCTATTTCTACACCATGACCCCAGGGTACAGCTGGATTTGCAAGACAATCTCCAGCATTTCCTCTTCTGGAGATCTCAATCCTCTGTTTACGCAAATTACGGAAAGCTTCTGTCATCACTTGAACAGCATCATAGGTCAGAGCAGATGTATACTGAAAAGAAGTGAAAATATTTAATTAAAAAAACAGCTTCGGGTTCACTATACCTTCCCATACCTTTGCTAATCCCTTAAACACAGAAACATTAAAAATAAAAACAAAAAGATATACTTGAATTCAGACCAGTTTTTCTTTAGTTTGGAGGTCACTACCCTCTGAGGGGCATTTATGCAAATTAATGAAGTGTTCTCCATCAAAATGGTTAGAGGCAGTGCTAATAAATCTACATTGAAGGATTTACAACTGTTTTTCAGTATGAATTACATTTCTTTATCACTACAAGTGTGACACGTTTCTGTGTGCAGATATGGCTGGAACTCCATGGAGGTGAAAGACAAAAAAAAAAT
This sequence comes from Falco punctatus, assembly GCF_963210335.1. NCBI lineage: Eukaryota > Metazoa > Chordata > Aves > Falconiformes > Falconidae > Falco > Falco punctatus. The sequence goes on along the minus strand of NC_137580.1, from coordinate 79,128,163 downwards.
AAAAATCCACTATTTAAGTTGATTTAGCCTCTAAAAATAAGCAACTGTTCCTCTGATTACACTCTTCACAGAGATGCACTTATATACAGATCTCTAGGCTCCATCTCCTCCCACATACATACACAACAACGCAAGCAGCATACACTTGTATATATGTGTGCTTAACTTATTTGTTAAATATAAAAACTCAGGGGTAGCTATTTTCAAGTGTGCAATAACTTGTCAACACCATGCAAAACCACATTTTGGGCAGAGACGTCTGGAAGAAGTACTGCCCCTCAAAGAGCAGTACTGGTGAGGAAGAGCCCCATGTTCCTAGTCTGACACAATTTAAGGAGCTTTACAACTTTTGAGCCATCAGGGAGGAATCCTGTGACTGCATGCATCAGAACTGGCGCTAAGCAGTCAAAAGCAGTTATCTTAAGATGTAAAATTCTTCAGTTGCTGGACTAATGAACTCAACAGAAACCACATGTGCACATACACCAAGGACTTTGTTGTATGGGCTTTATGAGCCCAAACCACTGCAATTATGTCAAATAGAAGGGACAGTTTTGGAAATATGGGCCAGAATAAAACTTCTTACAGCCTTATGAATGAATGCAATGATCCCTATGAAGGCTATTAGATGCTGAAAATATATAAACTATAAAGCAGAGAGAAATGATATATTGGCTCTTTGCTTCAATGGCTCAGACTTTAATGAGAATTTTAATTAGGTAGATCAAGTCATGCAGAAGACTCTTGTAACCAAGGCAGGCTCCTGAATTGAGGTCATCTCTGTACGCAATTGTTAGACCTTGGAAAGGAAGAAAACGAAGGTGGAACTCTTTTTTTTCAGATATATAAAACTTATTGGGTAATTAATATGAATCTTCTCAAGAAAGTTCTCTCAGTGACTTGTATGGAAATCTTTAAAGGGATCAGAACAGCAGAAGAATGAAGTGAAAGACAGGCTGGAGCCGATACTACTTGCTACTACTGGAGTAGCAGTGATTAAGTGGTGGACATGGATGTCGGGACGAGGACAGAAGGTAACAGAGAGAAGGGAAAGGACCCGGACTCATTTATTTAGGACTGACAAGCAATACTTCTTTAAGTGTAGCTTTTTGCAGTACAGAAACATATTCCTCCACACTAGCATTTTTAAGAAACTTCGGATACAGCACGGACATTAACCACCAAAACATACTTCAGGTAGCAGAGAAAATAAGAGCTTGAAATTGAGATATTACAGTGCTATCTAAATCAGTTATTCTGTTTCATTTGGTTATTGGGATATGTTTAACGCATCATCTCAAGAATATTAACTCTATAGTAAATAATTACTGGCCTGAATACTCACAACTCAGTCATATATTCAGTTTGTGTAGGGCTTTTTCTACCAATATATATCTGTACGTGTATACACATCACCATATACATAAAGTCCACATGCTTTAATTCAGTTTGTCAGCCTTAATCTAAGGATCTCAAAATCTTTTATAAGCATCTTACACCTTCGTGTTGTTGGAGATGCCACGAAAGCAAACAGCCCATGCATTATTTCTTACTGCTTTTTTCTGCATACACTTTCAGCTCCTAATAACCTTCATGGGGCTCATTAAAACTATCCGTAGCTTAATGAATAGATGTCAAGCTGACAAACTAAACCAAAGTGAACTCGTTGCCATAAACAAGAAGTGACAGCCCGACAACCTGCTTGTGCAGAGGGGTGGCTGTGTGCGTTTGTGTCTGTGTAACAAATAAAATTGTCCTAAGTTCAAGGATTCATTAGCTCTGTCCTCCTTCACTTTGTTTTATACTGGAGATGCATCCACATCCTGATCTGCACTATTAAAATAAGTGGGAGCACTATTTGGAATATTATTCTGTGGAAGTGGGATGGGCTCTTACAGCCTACTAGTTTTACAGCAGTGTAAACCTCCTAACTTCACTTCCTTTCAACTTTACGTGATTAAATCAGCAACTTTAATACAAAATGGATAAGTACTAACCTATACTTCCTACAGAATCACCTGTATTAATTAAAACATGGCAAAGAATAGGCAAAAAATAATCTCACTTCTCGTATTTCTAGAACTATGATAATAATAAGCTGGCTATGAACTAGAATATAATGCACTGAAGAGCCTAAGGACTTCATGTTATTTGCTATGAAACACGGGTTGCACGCACGTCATATGAAAAGAATTCTCTCTAAATAAATAAATGCACTAATTGCCAAGAAGAGAAACCACTTAGATTTATAATGTACTATAGATCTTAATAAAATTTGTAAGCTGCAACTGCAAAGATGAATTTGAAAAGTAAAACCAAAGTCCTCCCAGACTAAGCAGAAGATATTAATCATGCACTGTTCAAGAAAAACTGGCAGGATGTTGAATTTTCTAACTTTAGCTGTTTTCCAGTAATTGAGAAGATACCAGAAATCCTTAACTAAAAAGCCCAGTACCCTATTTTGTACAACCAGTAACTGGATCTTCTGAAGATGAAATTGCATGAGACACCACCAGAAGCACAAGATTTTTTTTGTATATGTATTTTAAAGCTGTAAGGTATTACAAAAAGATGTAATGTTAGCCTGTTAGTCCTGCATTTAACGCAATGCTGTCCCTGTGCTGAAGACAAAGTTGAGAGATATGCTTAGAGATTTAAAATATAACATTAAAAGAACATACCTGGGCAGTGGAAAAGAGAAATGCAAAAAAAAGAAGAAAAAAAAGTTGGGGTTTTTTTTCTGGATTGGAATATCTCCAATGTCTAAATCTATCCTTGACGTACTAATTGTTTCTTTTACAGCCAGAGAAGAGAAACAAGCGTTTTAAGGTGTGATTCATTTGACCTGTTAGCCACCTCCTTTAAGATGAAATGACTCATGCCTTAGATGTCATTAATTTGATCTCCAGTGGCTTCCGAGACTACTGGAGGAGTCGAGGGTGGTCAGCTTAGATACATATGTTTGTGCCGCAGACACACTAAACCCGAATTAAACCCACTCAAGGGGACTATGAATTCGCCATTCAGCCCTAACCTAACACAACAGCAAGAAATACAAACACAATAACAGGGTATTTTGGGCAGACTGTACCAGCAGTCAAAGAAAGGCCTGCTAGTATACGAGACACTAGGGAGACCTCTGCCACAACGGCACATCCAGGTGAAACGCTGTTCAAGAAGGCTGAAATCAGTCTGAAAGAGGCACAGGAGAAGGTTCCTCACCATGTGTAGGGGCTGTTATTGGAATAGCAGAAGGGACACTGTGTCACCAACAGAGGTTAAGAGAAAAGAGGTCTAAAGTCACATACAAACGTTTTCCCTTAGAGAGAGGTAAGATCCAAAGAGAGGTAATACAGGAAATGTTCTTTGTTGCAACAGCAGGTGAGTAGAATCAATAGGTATAAGCAAAAGTTTAGCATTTTTCCTTAGATTTAAACAATTTAAATATACTTTAGTACCAACAAATGTACATCACATGCAGTGAAGATACAAACTGTATGTCCTTGTAGGTTGTGAGTATATTAAATATTCAGCTTACTGCTCTATACTAGTAATATTTTTCCAGTGGTTCACTACACATTTTTTTTACCTTGTTTGTTAATACTTCACTACACTATACACAGACTAAATTGGGATATCAAACAGTCCCTTGTTTTAATATGTTACAGCTTTATTTTGCTTTGATAGTTATATTCAATAAAATCTCTCATATGAATTCCGTGCATTTTTCCCCACAGCAAAGTATTTCCCTACTTGAATGCTAGTAAGGATCACTAAAGCAAAACTGTCTTTTCATAGTACTTTGTATATAATTGCACTTTTTGGTCAAAATATTCACAAAACTCTGTCAAATCATTTGTAATTTTAGAAGTACCTGCTAGAGATTTGTATATAGATATAGAAGCACTCCTACATTTTTATATTTTATACATTTAAAAAAATTGATTTTGATTAAAAAATAGGTACATACATATATAAACCTGCAAGCAAAAAGAATGAGAGACAAATTTATGTGCCAAGAACTAGTAAAGGAATTAGGTAACTACCTCTTGTGACTTTCAATGTAGTCAAACTAGTGCAAGTCAAGCACCTATTTTCTTAAGGGTCTGTCTTTAATTAATATATCTGGAGGCTATTTCGGAATGTATAGTATTACACACTTTGGAAAACATTTGAAAGTGGTCTGACAGATGAAACAGCAGAAAATTCACTAATTGGTAGGAAACTACCTCCTTCAGGATCTCCTGTGATGCTCTGCATACTGACAGGACAGAGCACAGGAATGCAAATTGTTACTTCCAATAGAAATAAGAGTCGTTGTCAGATGTTTTACACTAAATGTCATTGTAAATCCAGATGGCTTTTAATTGTGCCCATAATCACACATTGTTCTCATTTGTTCTGTGCAGGCATTAGCATGAATGGGAGCCTGTATGAAGCAGCACGTTGGGCTGGCTGCATTCAAACGCAAATGGCCTTTAAGCACAGGAGCATCTCCATTACCTATGGGCATGTTTCAAAACACCAGACACAGGAGGCAGAGGTCAGGGAGCCCAGGAGAGGCTGAACTCCAGCTTATTCCTCTTTGATCTTTATAACAGAATTAAGCTCTTGTGAAAAATGGCAGCCTTTACAACAGACTTGCTTCCAGCTGAAAATAATCGCATATGTATGCAATACATTTGGAAATATCAACTGATTATTTGTACATTTTTTTATAACAGTCCTGGTCCTGACTAAAAGGGGACGAGAAAATAAAATGTAAAATGACCGGACCTTTAAAAAAGTTTTTTTTAAATTAATCTCAGTAAAGATGGAGTTCGAGTTCAAGCCCTATTTACCTTAACAAATATACTATCTTTATTAAATGTTGTTTCCAAAGATTGTAGGGTTTGACTGACTTACATTTTGATGATAGCCTTTATTTAAATGTAAATCAAGCATTCTGTGTGCACAAAACAAACAATAGGTATTTTTCCTCTGAAATGTCATAATGTTTTGGGCAGATGCAAAGTATGCCTTAAAGCAACCTGACACCTTAGAAAAATTTACAAAAACCTGCTGATTTTGTGATGTGTTTATGCTCTTCAGGTATCTCCTTGTTTGGTTTAGAAGTGCTGCTTTCTGGTCACACCCAGAACAGCTTTGGTTTCTAGCCCATCAGCTACGCTCCTGCCTGATCTACATCCCAGGAAGCCTAATGCCAATTGCAAAGACATGTTCATAGCAGGTCCAGCAGACGCTGGCAAGAACAGGGCACTTGAATTATCCTGACACTTCCACTGCAGGGTACTTATACGGAAAGTGACCTTCTTTCACTCCTTTCAAAACTGACTATAGCAAAGATCACAAGATTTAGGAACCCCAAGGTGCTCGGCCTTTCTACCTACTTCACCTGCCAGTCTAATAGGAAGGAGATTCCTGGACTGCAATTCCTCCCTCCAGATTACTTCCAAACCAGAAGAACACTCTTCTCACTATAGTCATCAGAGCTGCTAATTCAGCAGAAAAAAAGAGTGCAGGTACCTTCCACCTTCCCTCTTTTTCTTCTTTTCTTCATTTTACACTCAGGACAGAGGTTTTAAAGTACTTTGGTCTTCCATGAGATGTAATGCAATAGCCAAAAAGAAGAGCTAACAGTACTGTGAAACAGATGTTTCCTCAAAATAGGAGAAAGAAGTCAGAGAAGAGAAAAATTACAGATCTGGACAAAAGTCTTAGCAACAAAGTAAACCCTCTGTCTTCCAGGAGGAAGCAAAACAATGCCAGAACTTATTAATGGCACCGGCATATGGACCTCCTGAAGTTCCAGACCTTTTTCCGTTCAAAAGAAAGTCAGCATGCATGTCTTACACTCCTTCAGGAGTGCTAATAGCAAAGTTGTGTGGGAATTTATCCCTTCCATTGTTCAGAAGGCCAAATTAACCTAACATAGTGCCCCATTTATTTTCTAAAATGCATTGCAAAGATCTCTGCCGTGTCCCACAATCTTCAAAATCCTTTTGCCTTTGTTTCAACTAAACCACCTGTGCCCACAGAAAGATGGACAGGTGCTTTCAGAAGTGCCTCAGCTTCTGCTGATCATGGCAAATGGATCCGAAGCGCACAGCTGGTGAGACAACTCAATATTGTTCACTCAGAGAGTGTTCAGTAATGATGGCATAGCACAGTGCACTGCTGGACAAGGCTTTTATTTTGCTGTTGCTCCAATAATCATGTATAAGCAATTAAAAATCAGTGAAATACTGAAGCAGACACCAAGGTCTGCAAGGTGCTCTCCTAGCCACTGCCATTTAAAAAAACATGGCAGCTTGCATGCTAGTATTAAAAACAAAACAAAGAAACCAGAAAACTGTTCACAACTGTAGTCTTTTTTTCTAAATCTGTCATACTGTGCTGCAATACAAACACATCTTTCCTTTAAACACTTCTTAATGAGAAAGAATAATATCAGCTATGAAAACAAGAGCTTGAAAGAAGTACAGTAGCTCTTAAAGCAAATCTTCACACTGTATCTTCTTACTCTACCTTATACCTTTCCTCCTCCCTCTGAAAAAAGCCTAAATAATTAAAACTAAATAAATCAGAACACCTAATTTCTCCTTATGATAAAGGCAGAAACAACTCTAATCATAATTTCCATATTTGCACAAATGTCAATTGTACATTCACTATATTTGTGTAACAACTTCTTTGAACCTCAAATCACAGAGCTTCTTAAAATATCCAGTCATTACTCAATGGCTGAAAAGTTTACTAGCCTAAACTCACTTCTTTTTATTAAGTTCCTTAAGAACTCTCTTAATTCTTGACCTATTCTTTTCCATTTTCCCGGAAGCTTTTTAAACCCTCCTAATCCTCAAACCTAAAGCTTAGTCCTGGTGAACTTTCTATCTCCAAAAAACACAGAGCTTGACAAAAAATTAAACCCAATTACTTGGATTTGAATCCACAGAGCTTGACAGAAATAATAAAAACAATTATTTGGATATGAACCCACAGCATTTCACCCGTAAAACAAAAGATGTTGTTTTCTGATCTATGCCACTGCCTGTGGAAAATACACATACTGACAAAATAAGTAAGATTTTACAATTATTTGTGTAATTAACTTTAAACTGAATGCACTTGCAAAACAGCAATGCCACTGATGATAAAATCACCTTTAATTTACTGTAAACACAAAGAACATATGCTTTTTAAATTGTCACCCTATGAATACGTAAAAACCTTTTTCTTCAAGGCTAAGCTAGAGAAAAGTATGTCGCTCCTCACGATGATAAAATCAGCGGGATCCAGCAGCAAAACCTGAAGCCTGTGATTGTAACAGTGAAAACAGACCAAGTAGGGAAATTTAAAGCAGTAGATGAGAATAAAACATACAAATAGGAAGACAAACAACTTCCCTGTTAAAATCATGCTGTAAGAAATGGATTTGAAAGAACTAGTATGAATGTTTAAAGTGGTGGGTTTGTGGTGTGGTTTTCTTTTTTTGGGTGGTAGTTGTTTGCTGTTTTGGGGTGGTGGGGTGGTGGTGTTTTTTTCACTGCTTTACCCTAAAAATACACTTTGAATCTCTTTAGAACACAGGAATTTATCACAAAAGTCACTTCCTCTTTAAAAGTTAACGTTAGCCATAAATCCATAAGCATATGACTTAAAGCAGATATAATTTTTAAAATACAAAATGCTCTTTTACTAAAATATTTACTGAAATAGTCTTAAAATGTCTGCTCTTTTTATGATAAAAATGGCCATCCAAGCATTATTAATGATGGTAAATACCTTAAATTTAAGCTTTTAACCAAGACAAAGTTATTGAGATGATCATAAAAATGTATTTAGATAATTTTCTAGTAGAATAATTAATGGTTGGTGCATTTACTGAAAATGGTAGAAGAGAGTTTAGAGATTAAATCATTCTGGTTTATAAAATGACCAATACTTATATGAATAGTAAGAACCTGAAAATTCCATTAGGCTCTTCAGCTGTATTGTTTTACTCATAGTCCACAGAAAGTCCTATATAGATTATTGGAAATAAATTATTTACCCTAGAAGCTGAACAACACTACAACAGAGAGTATTCCAAATTGGAATTTAATATGAAGATTCTTTAGATTTGAATTTCTGACTAGCCTATTAAATAAAGCCACACTAAGTGTTAATTTGGTTTTAATATATTCTGGATCATCACCATTCTCTGTAACAATCTGTAGGAGGTGTACCTGGACTCGGTATTACAATACATCTTGCACAAATCCACTTACGGGGACGGAGGAAAAAAAAACACCCACGATCTGAGTTATCATACATGCTGCAGTTCTACAGATTTCCCAAACCTGCCATTTAAAACTAATGGCAATTATTTAAGTCTTACATTTAAGAAGAAAGATAACCCCCCAAAACTAAATCATTTTCAATATCAATTCTCACGTACCCCAACCAGCACAAGTATCTGCCTTTTGTCTCAAGATGAAACACTTCCTTCTGTCTGCTCTGATCTAATTCCAAGTCAAATGCTAACAGAATTAAATACACCAACCTTACCAGGCTGCTGGTTTTACCAAGAAATAGTTACCGTCAGACTCGATTATAATCAACACTTCATGTTTGCTTTTGTGCCACCCCATACTGGCTATACAGGCAGCTTCCCCCTTGGACTGGTCTCCAGTACCAGCCCTGCCCCAGCAGTAACCCTCGGTGTCTCCTCTCCTTGTTCATGTAAGCGATGCTCAGTGCTTCTCCTCCTCCCTTACTCCCCCCATACAGACCGACCCCTCCCCAGCTCCAAGCTGCCACCACCCTTCTGTGCCTTTCACCTATATTCCAGCAGACTCCCCTTGTTGCCAACCCCTTTTTTTGACTGACACATTCCTACTACTACTACTTTCAGCTTCGTTTATCACCCCCCACTTCTCTTATCCCCCTTGCTCCACCAAGCTTTCCTGTCCTAAATGACATTGGCCTCGGTGAGGCCAGAGCTATGCCTCATCTTGCTGAACACATGGAGCACGAAGGAATAGCAGCTCTCTTCTGTTTCTATTAACTATATTCAGGTGGATTGCCAATTGAAAAAAAAGTGATAAAGAGTTCCCAGGAAAACAGGCAGGAGAAATCCACTTTGTTGGCTGAAGTTCCTTAGACACTTACCATTACTAAGAATAAGTAGATTCAAATTCAAAGAAACAGAGCTGCGTAGGGACACCAGGATTTGGCTCTGTAGTTTTCTAAGTCTGGCAAATACTGTTGCTTTAGCACAGTACAGCCACTTTTACTTGCAGGATCAAAGGATCTGGGTCAATAGGCTCTTCGTACATCTGAGACAAATCTGCAGATACTGCCTCAAACCACCCACTGCTTGCACAGACTAAATGTTCCATCCGTTAATTGAGTCTTCTTTAAAAAAAACAAAACCAAACACAAACCAACTATGCTGGAATGAGTGACTGCTTATGCAAAAAAGCCTTAAGCTATTAAAAAAGAAGTAAGACTTTTAATGCTGAATTTTCTTACATCCATATTTTTCATACATATTTTTGCAATTAGAGAAGGTTGAATATTGGGATTCAAAAGTCCAGTGAAACCAGGTACCTGGAACACCAGCTGCTAGGTGTATATTTTTTATGCCCAGGAAACAAAAACATGATGACTGTAAAATGTAGGCAGAAAAAATTCACATATCTACAGTTTTTACAAGGGCACTTTAACAAAAAAATAATAAAAAAACCCCACCCACCCCACCCCCAGTTCATTTCCTGATTAAATCACATAATAAATACTGAAATTAACTAATTTTTTAAAGATTTTATTTATAAATCATTATAATCTACTTGAATTCAGGCATAATCAATCATATTTTTCTACTAATACTGTAGCAATTGCAACAGAGTATCACCTATAATTTTTATTAAAATGCCTGGTATTATAAAAACACTTTCCAGCATACTGCAATCATAAGAGGAATGCCTCAAAATGAAGGTATTGTGTACAAATAATGTGCGTTTGCTTTATCTTCTATATCTAGACCAAATGTTTTCTGAATTTTCAGTTTGAAGAAGTGTTTTCACTGTTCTCTTTGTTCCTATTATCAGTGAGTCATCTCAATTTTAATTATTTCTACAAGGTAAATAAGTACTTCTGTATTTCTCTGCAGGTTCTCTGTATTCCATCCTTGAGGTAAAGCAGCACTAGTAGAGTTAAACCATCAGCTTTCAATTACAAGCTTCACTCTTCCTGACTTACACTTTCACATAGGCAGTATTCAACTTTTGCAATTTTATCATAAACAACACACTGTTTGGTTACTACGCAAAGACTTCAAATGCTGGAATCACATTATCTTTGAAAAAATAGATTTTGTGATAATTTTCTAAAAGACTAGACTATAAAAAGAGACTTCAAAATGTGAAACTGATGAAGGCAAAATAAGAAGGCAAAACAAAACTATCATTTTGTTATCTTAGCTATGCATTGACTGGGGACAGGGGCAGGGTGGGGAGGGCATGGAAGAGATTAGGAAGCTTGAAATACAATTGCATGAATTCTGAACTTCTGAAACAGCCCCTGCACGAAGCAGCTGAAGCCACCAAAAGCAGCTGAAATGTGCACTGAGGTTGTTACCATCTTCCAGCACAACAGTACCTCTGTGGGTCTGAGCTGCTTCAGGTCCTCAGCCTGAAAGTCCCGAAGCCTTTGCTGCCTGCTGCACATATACTCTGTATGTATCATACACAAGTTCTCTCAGATACTTCTTGCACGCACCAAGCGTAAGGCTGCTCTTAGAAAATCTCACCCTTGAGCAGAACGGGTTTAGAATAAACTATTTCAGTTGGAAGGGACCTGCAACGATCAGCCAGTCCAACAGCCTGACCAAAAGTTAAAGCGTGTTGCTAAGGGCATTGTCCAAATGCCTCTTAAACACCGACAGGCCTGGGGCATCGACCACCTCTCTAGGAAGCCTGTTCCAGCGCTTGACTACCTCTCGGTAAAGAAATGCTTCCTGGTGTCCAGTATAAAGCTCCTCACCCAGGAGCTCAGCACCTCCCTCTCCCCTTCCCCTCCTCAGGGAGCTGCAGAGAGCAACGAGGTCGCCCCTCAGACGCCTCCTCTCCCATCTAGACAAGCCCAAAGTCCTCAGCTGCTCCCCACGGGACATTCCTTCCAGCCCTTCCACCAGCTTTGCTGCTGGTGACATATTCTGGACACACTTGAAGACCTGAACATCCTTCTTAAATGTCAAGGCCCCGAACTGGACACAGTGTTCAAGGTGGGGCCGCACCGGTGCTGAATACAGCGGGATAATCCCCTCTGCTGACCAGCTGGTTATACTGGGATGCCCCCCAGGATGCGGGTTGCCTCCTTGGCGGTCTGGCCGCGCTGCTGCCAGCCAGCACCCCCAGGCACTTGCCGCAGGGCTACTTCCAGCCACTCCGCTCCCAGTTTATGCTTGTGGGCTTTAAGCTTAGTACTGATGAGGTTGGTTGACCTTGGCTGGATGCCAGGTGTCCTCCAAAGCTGCTCTATCACTCTTCCTCTTCAACTGGACAGGGGAAAGAAAATATAAGTAAAGGCTGGTGGACTGAGAAGGGTGGGGAGAGATCTCTCACCAATTACCTTCATGGGCAAAACAGACTCAGCTTGGGGAAATTAATTTAATTTATTGTCTATCAAAACAGGGTAGGGTAATGAAAAAACAAAGACTAAACCTTGAAACTCCTTCCTCCCACCTCTCCCTTCTTCCAGGTCTTAACTTTACTCCACATTTTCCCTACCTCCCTCCTCCTGAGTAGCACAGGGGAATGGGGGTTGCAATCAGTTCATCACAGGTTGCTTCTGCCGTTCTTTCTTCCTCACGCTGCTCCCCTGCTCCAGCGTGGGGTCCCTCCCAAGGCCGACAGCCCTCCATGAACTTCTCCTGCGTGGGTCCCCCCACGGGCTGCAGCCCTTTGGGAACAGCCGGCTCCAGCGTGGGTCCCCCGTGGGGTCACAGGTCCTGCCAGCAAACCCGCCCCAGCCCGGGCTCCTCTCTCCATGGGGCCACAGGTCCTGCCAGGGGCTGCTCCAGCGTGGGCTGCCCACGGGTCACGGCCTCCTTTGGGCATCCACCTGCTCCAGCGTGGGGTCCCCACGGGCTGCGGGTGGGATCTGCTCCAGCGTTAACCCCCACGGGCTGAGGGCACAGCCGGCCTCCCCATGGGCTTCCCCTGGGGCTGCAGGGGAGCCTCTGCTCCGGCCCTGGAGCACCCCCTGCCCCTCCCCCTGTGCCGGCCTGGGGGGCTGCAGGGCTGCTCCGCTCACATATTCTCACTCCTCTTTTCTGCTGCAATTGTGTCATGCAGATATTTTTTTCCTCTTCTCAAACATGTTATCTCAGAGGTGCTACCACCATCACTGATGGGCTCAACCTTGGCCAGCGGTGGGTCTGTCTGAGCTGGCTGGTGTTGGCTCCATCGCACATGGGGGAAGCTTCTGGCAGCTTCTCACAGAAGCCATCCCTGTAGTCCCCCTGCTACCAAACAGTTGCCATGCAAACCCAGTACAACTTATCACACCTCACTAGCTTTCAAGAGGAACAAACTGAGCTTCTTTCTGGAATTATACAAAAGGCTGTCCCCAAACAGACTGGATTAGGAAGTTGGAACATTTGGATGTGAATGGGTGTGCTGTCCTTCAGTGTCCTTCCAAACAGCAAAAGGTTTGCCTTGGACATAACAGCCTGACACAAGAGTAAGGCTCAGAAAGCCCAGCAATACTTGTAAATACACAATAGTGGGTCAAAAGGGAATTTCAGCCTCTTATTATTAAGCCTTTGTACTTTTAAAAGCAGGTTTGTTTGGTACTTAGCAAAGAAGTTTACCAGGATTATTAACTCTTCTCGAATTGCATGCAGAGACTGGTAACTACCTCAGCTGCAACAGATATATTTTAAATTTATCAGAGGTAAACAACATATCAGCTTTACTTCTGAAAGATAAGACCTTTTTTAAACAGACAGCAAAGCACTATTTTAAGTGTCTTGCTTAATCTTTAAATCTTGTGGGTTTTATCAGCACAGGTACAGTGCAGCAACAAATCAGTGTCTCTTCTCATCTGTATCCCAAGACTGCATTTCCTTATAATTAATGTTTTATAAATTCTGAAGATACACTTTTAAAACAATTTGATCTTGATCCTCTTCTGGGCCTTTGTGGAACAGGTTTTCAACAATGTTTTCCTTTCTTGAAGAGCACATTTCTTTGAAATGTACTTTTTCTTAGAAGAGGTGTCTTTCTCAGTTTTCAGGACTATACATGGATGCTGTGATAGGTCTTGTCAAGCCAACTCAGCCATATTCCATTGACTTGCACTTTGTAATGTAAAATGAATGTATACTTCCTTTTGGATTACAAAATCAAGATAATACAACACAGCTGCAAAGCCATTGCCTGCAATGAGGTAACATTTCTAATCCCAGGGATAACATAACCTGCTTGGGGCATGTAACCTCCTCCCATTTCTGTGCTAGTAATACAGGGCTTCTATTAGCCTTCCTACCTGTTTCATGCAGAATTTGCAAGGACAGCTTCCTAGATTCCATGGGAACTAGTGGCAAAAGCTCATTTATAACCACAGACAATTCAGATAACTGCCTCAAACCCAAAAGGGGAGAAAGGTTGTTCATAAGATCACAGGAGGAACAAATGGAGTGAGTTAACCTGCTCAGTAAGTTAGATGTTGATATACTATTCCAAGAAGCAAAGGATAACAAACATGGCTAAAGTATTAATACAGAAAGGAATGGCATGTTCACAAAGGACAGGTAGGGAATGCAATTCAACAACAACAGATGAAAAATCCTGTACTTTAAAGGAATGATCAAGTGCACAGATATGGTATGAGACCATCTAAATTGGCAGCAGTTCAGAAAAGCAATGCAGAAAGAGATCTAGATGTTAGCGTGTATCTCATGATAAATATATTTCAACAGATGGGGGGAAGGGGAAGAATTTATTTTTTTTACAAAAGGGGGGTGGAAATGGGGGGGTGGGGAAGAGTAACACAAAAGGAATCCCTGAAAAGAGTACTGTCTCCGAGATACATGAAGCCATTATTTTGATTTCTACAGCACAGCATTCAGATGCAGTGCAGTACCCAGTCTGGCATTTCAAAGACGACGGGTACCAATTAGAAAGGTTTCAAAGCAAAATGACAAACAGGATCTGAGAGCAGAAAATTCAAAGGAAAAGGGATTATTTAGTTTAGCAGGGAGGAAATCAAGGACAAATATGGCAGCCATCTTAAAATACAGAAGGACAGAACTTCCTCATATCCATTAGAAACAGATAAAGGTGTAATGCATTAGGCAACATAATGGATGATTTAGGTTAGACAAAACCAAGAAAACAAGACTATTTAAGCTTTGAAATAGAACACTTGGGGAAACTGTGAAATCACTATCCACAGGAACTGCACAAGTACATCTGATCCTGCCTCCAGGCAGCAAGGATGGGCTGGGTGACTGACTGCTCTAAGACCTTTCTTGCCCTGTTCTATGATTTCTATGATTCCACCCTGCCTCTAGCTCCCTCAAGGATGGGAATGAAATGTGACATATCTCTGTCCTTATACGTAATGGCAGGCAAAAATGACAAGTAATATGTGTATAAGGGCAAGAGATAGAAAGGTACACAAAGAAATACTATAACTGATACAACCAATCTGCAAACATTGCAATATACATCCACTTTTTTCCACCTATCAATGCCTCTACCATTTATAAATTATCTGATAGTTTTACATGTCTCAGTCTCTGGACTGAATATCAGTACAATCCTGTATACTCCTTGGTCAGACTATATATATAAAGGAAGACAGATCAGCCTTTTTCATTGAATTTAACCCCAAAAACATAAGATATTCCAAGTACTGTCCTTCAACCCTTTGAATTTCTAGCAGAATTGAAGGGACCTATCAAGGAAGAAATAAAGGGAATACCTGTGACAAAGTTAGAGGTTTTGATGCTATACTAAAACATTGCAACCACTTCATCTTATCTAACACACATGCAATTTCCCCCCTACTGTAACTAATACCAGAAGTACCAGAACCCTTAGCACTGTGTCCCACTGATTTATTTTTCTATCAATGAGAAAAACTGCATCTTAGTTTCAGTTAGACTTTTTTACTTTAGTCATTCATTTAACTGTGATTATTTCCAGACTCTGATTCTGCAACATTGGTAGGTAGGCAGGTAGATTTGGACACTCAAGAATCAGAGAGACAGAAGAATTGTATTAATCACCTACAGCGACACCCTTTCCCTTTTGCCTAAATGAAAGCAATACATATATTACATGTATCTAAAGGCATGACAGGCACTAGTTTATATTGTCAAAGTTCAAAGGAGAAATTCACTTATTCTGTCACAAAGATTTTAAAGTACAAAAATAACCACAGACAAATCTTAGCTTTGACTGATTCACCCCCAAATTTGACCTCAGAAAAAAGGAACCTACAAACTTTATTTTTTACTTTAAATGAAGGTTGCGTGCTTTAAAGGATTTTTGTTCCAAGAATTTCAAAAATGGTTCTTCTGTTCCTTCCTGAAACTTCTTATGCATCTCATTATAAATCAAGAATACGCTTCATGTTCAAACTGTAGTACCAAAAATGTTATGCCTAAAACATTTGCCATTTATCTGTCTTCTATCTGTCGTTTTAGAGTTATTTAAGTATACCCATTCTTAATAAAATTTCTGACTGTATTACTTGAAAGAAGAATTATTTAGCATTAAAATAGCATTATTTTTTTTAAAGTCTTGCAAGCACTAACTGACCCTCATAATGGTTACAGAAGGTAAGAAGGTACTGTTATCCTGGTTTTATCCAGAGGGAAAGCTGAGGTAAGGACGTTTAACTGCTTGCCCTGGGTCACATCTTATGTCACTCAGGCCTGAAACCAGACCATGATTCTGTATCACAGGCATAACATTTCATTTTAAAAATATTTGTAGGATTTAGGCATCTGTCTCAAAGCAACTGTCTTACTACTTCTTTGGGAGATTATATCAGGAAGCACGAGATCTGTGCTCCCTGGAAGCCTACATACGACTGCATATTTGCCTTTAAAACATTTCAAACATAGAGAATGATAAAAACCAAAAAAAGTCAGTAGATACTTAATATATCATCACATCCAAAACAATTACCTAACAAGCTGTCAGGTGCAGAGTTACAGTGACACAAGAAAACCCGAAGTTGTCTTAAACATTTTTGACAGTGCAGTATCTTTGCTAAAATAGTCTTATGATAGAGAACGTTAAAAGTACCCCAGAGAAATATAAAACTGTGTTGGCACTGCTAGTTTTGAAGGGTTTTCTCTGTCTCTTGTCCTTCTATACCAGTTCCCTCCTATCCTGTACACCTGTCATGGTTAAAACAAATGTAAGACATACCTTAATCGTACTAGTGTGTGCACCAGGATACTCTTTTTCCTCCAGCGTTGACCAACGTTGTATGAATTTTGACACTAGAGGATCATCATAGTCAACTATCTGAAATCCTGAGACGTTAGCTCCTCCAAACTGAATTTTGGACAAATCTCCATCGGTAAATCCCTGGGCACAGAAAACGTTACGTCTGTTACTCCAACAGTTTTGGCAGATCTCTCAATAGTATATACAAATAAAGAGTGACCATATGACTTCTACTGCAGAAGTGTAAGCCAACAATTTCCTCAAACAGGATCCAAGTTTAAATCCTGGTCTGCCAGGATTAAGCCATCAGCTCTGCCAGCCAGCAATGCCTCTTGTTGCTCTCTAGACATATACCTTTACAGAGCAAGAGCTGAGTGGATCTGTCCTTGCCATGCTTAGTTTCCTAAACAATCCTGTTAATTTCAATGGGACTGCTTCAGTGAGAAAGGGAACACTGACATGAGTCAGTCAGGCAAGCAAGTTTTAGCCAGAAATAGTTACAGCCACCATTGGGTCCTCTTAGGAACACTAAAGCATGTGGAAGGACGTCCCATCCCCTGCCTCCTCCCTCCAGTATGAAGAACTATTTCTCATTCTTGCAAATAGTACATACGTTTTGTCCTCCATGTTCTGTTTTAACTTGTCCCAAATAATCATACAAATTAATTTACATGAAATACTGATTTCAGACACTTCAGTTTAAATAAATGCTCTGAGTGGACATAAAAAGAAGCAGCAACTTCAGACCACATGATCAGAAGTTGCTACAATTGCTATACGAGGTGCTCTTTAATTATTGCATATTAATGACACTCATCAATGATGTGTTGCTGCATGCTAATACATGCTAATACAGACACTTCTACAGGGATCACAAAACTTTCTTCAGGTTTTTTTTGTGAGCTTCAGTTTATTATTGTGAGCTTGATGTTTGAACAGGAACATTCATTTTATAATATGACCTCTTCTCCATCTGTCAGCGTGTTTTATTCTTAAAATAGATCAGTTTCTTGACTGACTGATCAGACTGGAGGAGCACACTATTACAGTCAAGAAAAGAAGAAAGAATGTAGAACCAGTGAAGAAGATGGCATATGAACAAGTACTAGATAAGTTTCCTCTCTGACAGAGAAAAACAGTTTTAAAATCATTACCATATATATTTTATACTATATTATACAAAAGATCTACAAAATTTGCATTTAAACTGTATAAGTCTGTAGGAAGCAAGTATGATGTTAAACAGCTTAACAATACAAGATTCAGTAAATTTTAGATCTTATGGGCTTACTGTCACAAACTTAAAGCAATGGCTAAAATAACAACCAGTTAACATAACGAAATACACTAGGCAATTTTTCTAAACTGTTAATTTCCCTTAAGACTCAAAATGCTATTTATACAACATTTGCAATGCAAAATACAATCAACTAACAGTTAGGGGATTTTTCAAATTTTATAAGAATTTTATGGGTGCTTTGTGAATATCAGTACCTTAACTTCTTTATCCTAAAAATTAGTTAATAAATAAAAAAAATGAAACCCCACTGTTCCGGTTTTAAAGAGGCCTTTAGAGTATAATGCTTCTTTGCCCCTGTCTAGTGATATATGTGATTCCTCAGAATCCTGCCCGCCTGGAGGGGGAAAGTGTTCTTAGCAAAGGTTGGGAGGAGATGGGTTATTTTTGAAGCGCGGTAGACATACTATGGTTATTCTGTTTCCTCAGGCCCCTCAAAGAGGTATGGAAGACAGAGTGTAAATTATAGCACTCTTGGCCCTGCTGGAATTTATATCAAACACTATCACAGTCCAAGAATAAATGATGAAAAAAAAATATTTAGAGGCACTCACACCATGCAATCCCCACAACTCTTTTCTGGAACAGAAAAACTAAAATTCAAGCCTGCAGAACTTGCTTTGTCTGTTACAAAAAACCATTGGATTAGATTCCTCAGCTTCAGTAAATAACTGTTGTTGACTGTAATGTCAGTAAAATAGCCCTTCACGTTTAGACACATTTTTTTTTTTTTTAAAAAAGTTACCTTGACAGAATTCAGTGAATTTCCTGAACTTCCCCCCTCAAGAACACTATTAGCTATACTGTCAGATCACTTATGTCAAGAAAAGATTGATTCAAACTGATTACCAAGCACATCTGAGGAATGAAGATGTGTAAAGCTGAGACTCACTAGTCTAGCAGAATGAAAGCCGAGAACTTCTATTTTTAAGTACTTTCCAAGTAAGAGAAGAAATATCAATTTGCTGAATGAATCTATCAACCTTTAACGCAGAAAGTTATTTTTCTGATTTCCATACCCTACTTCTACAGTATGTAGCAAAAGGGTTGAAGCTCTACGGAAGGTGCTGAGCAACCTTTGCTCCCATTGATGGGAATATTACAGGAAGCATTTAAGCCCTGAGAAGACTCAGTCAATAAAACAAGTACCATCTGAACACATGCATTTTTTAGCTTTTCTCTTTTTTCTAAAATGCATTTAAAACAAAACACTAGTTGATGTGTTTCCGTAAACAGTAAAATGAATAATACAGGTATTTTAAATATTAAAAATGCTTACCAGATTTGCAATGATATAATGGTATCCTTTAACATGTTTACCAATTGTGATAACCTATAAAAAAGAAGAAATACAGCCGTAATAGAGAATGTTCACCTGGATTGTGGACAGAGACTTAAAAACTACAAAACACAGTATGATGTAAAAGCCAGTTATGAGCTTTATGGCATACAATACTGAGTTTGTTCAGCGCTTTACTTTTTATTTTACCTAATACGCCATTGAACATACTCTCTGCTGGTGGCAGTATGTCACGTTGAAGTCCAAGTTCCAAGATCTGTAAACCGAGGAGCTGAATGCTAATTACTACGCTGTGTATTAAAGGCACAACCTGGACAGGAGGGAACGGGCCTCACACAGTAGGAATGCTGCCTCGGAGATTCCTGCTTGGGTTCTGATCCCTTTGTAGCATAATTGTAATGTTCCTTGAACTAGAAAAAGTTTAAAAGCCCACTGACATTAATGAAAGCATCTACATTATGAGGAAGTCTTTTAAAGTTCAAATTGTTGTTTATTGCCCTGAGGCCTCCTCATAATCTCCCTCAAAGCCAGCTGGTGGTTTCTCAGCAGTCTCTACTGGCAGGCATGTAGCAGGCATTCTTCTCCCAAATAAGCCTAATTAAGACTATGTTTGCATGGGGAAGTTTGCATTTTGAAGCAAAACATTTGCAGAGAAAGGATGTGGGAGATAAGAGGACTCTAGAGGTTTCTTCCACCTTTTGAACAATGAGAACAATTTAGATCAAGAGAGGATGAGTCATTCATTTTCTCACTTAACATATAACTAAAATATTCAGGGTAGGTATCTTGTAGCTTACATCAGGCTAGTAGTGAACTTCATTGCACATACTTGCTTTAATGAAGTTACGGAAATATAACTGAAGGCAGTGTTTAAGACTAAGTTTTACATTACTAGAGTTAGAGGCTGAGAGGGATCACATTACATAGGCCACAGAAGTTATTCAATTATTCCTTTTCTGAGCTCCATATTTACATGATATATGAACCTAATTATTCTAAAACAGGAACCTGGTTCAGACTACTTAAAACTCATTAGTTATTAAAATGTTTAAGAGCTACATACAGATGTACTGATGCAGCTGCTGCTTCTAAAAGCATTGCAGGTAGACCAAAGAGATGAGCTCTTCTGCGTAAAATGCTTCTTTGTCATTGGTATCTGAGAAAATGACCAGTACCTGCAAGTCCTTGGCTCAATGGTTAGTAAGGCTGCTCTAACTGCCACTGGGTACTGTTTCATCAATACAGCTTTCTAAAATATTACCCTGTGCCACTCATCCACAGGAACACTAAGGATGCTGCCAGTTAAAACTCCAAGAAAATTTGGTGGTGGCTCCAAAAGCCATGATGAAGGAGCTGTGGATACAAAAGGTGTCCCTGGTTTAGACTAGCATCTCAAGCAGGGATAGACAAGAAGTGGCAGTAATGGCACAGCTGCCCAAAGGATGTTACCGGGGCAAGTGAGATTCTGCAAAAGAAGCTGGCCGAGGAGAGAGAGCACCTATATAATGAAGAGCATGGCAACACTGACCTGCCAAATCAGAGAAGAGTCTAGTCTGAGGAGAGCTGGGGAACTGAAATATTTTTCAACTTCAACTTACATAAATCATTGAAATCTGGAAGAGAAACTATAAGGTGAGACAACAAATAAGAATGATGAAGCAGCTTTGCAAACGTGTCTATACAAAGATGCAAGGACTACAGAGCGTAACTGGGTGAACCTGAGGTTTCCACCACAACTTAAAAGCATCAGTGGGATAAAACACAGCACTACGACAGGTTTAAGAATAGAAAGCATGGAAGAAAGTGAAGAAGTTGCTCCTCTCTGGGTATATCAAGAATGCAAATAATACTTCAGTATTCAAGAAAAAACTGGTCAATAGAAAGCCTATTGTATGCCCTTCAGTAAAAATACACAGAAAAAGAAAAGGGATACTGACAGAAAAGGTCTACTTCAGGCATCCTCATGAAAAGAAGGAAATTGCTGAGGGTTTTTTTGGGGCAGGAATTATAAAGATTTTAAAGAATAAATCTGGTGGCAAAGCAAGACTTGAAGTACATATTGTGCTTTTAGATAAGAAATTCAGAAGAACACAAAGGATACTCACAGGCCAAGAAATTAATTATTCAGCACAGATCTTCATTTTAAGAGATGGAGGAAATTAATAGAGAAACTGTTATTTTAAATTTTATTGTAGGCTACTTGAAAAATTGAAAGTGGGTTTACCTTTTTATGTAAGGAAGGGAAGTTACAGAAACATAGTGTAAGGATAACAGACTTAAAACCAGACCAAACTCCAGAAAATGCTAGGGTGTCTTGCAAAGAGAATTTCAAGGGTAAACCCATGAGACAGCTGACAGCAGTTTAAGAGACCATATTCTGGGGCATAGCAGTAAACAATTTTGAGGAGAACAACTAATTGGAATGATATTAACTGACTTACGTGGCTGATCCAGTTATCTAGAACCCTTCAATAACCTTACAAATCAAACCAGCAGAAATGAAAGTTTATCCATCTGTATGCTTAATCAGTAGCACAAGTCTGTGGGGATAAACTGAGAAAATCTAAGACTCAAAACAAGGCAGAATCTATCAAAGTGCAATTAGGGCAAGAAAAATAACCCAGAGCTGCAATCAAAATAAGAAACAGCCAAATAAAAAAATAGGTCTGCTGCTAAATAAACAAAGACCACAAAAATTAGTGGTAACAAGGGTAAAGTGGATTCTCATCTTTAAAAAATGGTAAAAGGAGAAACGGAAGAAATTTATAGTCAGCCAAACTTTCATATCAAGGAAGAGATTATAATGAATATTACATACTTAATTTTAAAAGAATCTATAGGATAATAAGTTGATAAACAGTCAGTATAGTCTTGTCACAATCAAAATATGTCAAAGTGATTTCTTTCCTTTCCTTGGCATAGTAGTTAGCCTAACAGATAATGAGGAAACTACAGGTGTGACATATCTTAAGTCTACTAAGGCTTGTGTCCTGTATGACAGCATTACAGGCTCTTAAGGGAACATGGTCAAGACAAAAATTCACAGTCAAGTAAATGAACAACGATCTGAAAAGCCACACAGAACCAGCTGAAGACGACCTGCAAGCACTGTTTCTCTCAAGCATTGCTCTACTCAGTACGTTTCTTGACAAGAGTAACAAGTCAGAAAAAATGATATTAAAAAACTGCAGTTGATAGGGAGGCTGCAAATGCTCTAGAGAACAGGATCAAATTCAAATTGATCTTGAATATTAGAAAAACAGTTTGTAGATATGAATTCCAAATAAAACCGGCAAATACAATGCACTCCGTTTAAGACACTGCTCATTGTCTGAGCCTTTCCGAAATGTAACGACCTTCGTAACAAAGATCAAAACAACAAGCCTTTCAAAAAAGCTTCAAATCAATAAATCTACAATCTGATGATATATCCCTACAGAAGCTGCACAGGCTCACATGTCAAGCTCAAGCCAGCAGCGAGCTATCCTTATAATTTACATTGATACTCTGCATGCACAAAAAGAAGGGAGATACAGAGACAGCAAGACCTTAGATACTAGGACTGAAGAGGTGGATTTGAAGGTAATGCAGTAATTTGAATCAGAGTACTGTGATGCTATTATGAAAAAATAAAATAAGTAAAATTTAGTATATCTCTGGGTGGAGAGGAGACATTTTTCTGTTCTGTTTAAAGCTCAGGAGGTCTTAGTTATGGAAAACAGCATAAAATATTGGTTAACACAGTTTAAGAGGGAGACCCCCAAGGACAGCACAAATGACAAAAAAGTTAGAAACATGAATTATGAAAGGAGTTAAATGGAGAAGAGAAGCTGTTGATACAGCCTTCCCAAGTTGTAAAAGGTTCTTGGAAAGAACTTTAAAAGTAGAAAACACTTTCCAGGTATCAGGAGAACTAATCCCTAGACATAATATAACTGTTTATAATGCAGCATATATAATAGCGTATCAGCTATATAAAATATAGTATACTACTTAAGTTGTAGAATAGCCTTAATGAGATTTAAAAAAAATAATCAGGATTTAAACCCATATGGGATCATCCAGCTAAAATTATCTTGCCTTTGAGCAAAGGGAGGGATTACAGGGTTTGTATATTCACTTTCTGCCCGATATAAACGTGGTCCTCAATACAAACCTGTCACTTCCAAATGATGCACAATAATCAAAAAAAGGATCAAGAGAAATGAACTCATTTTTTACTTATAGAATATAGCTAGCTGCTGTCACTGAAGAACAGAGAATAGCAAACCTGATCAACAATGTCGTTGACTTTATCGCGCTCACAGTCCAAAATCACTCGCCTTTCCTTTTTTACCTCTAGATCTTGAAACAATGAACGATAAGTTTCATCTTTTCTGTCATTGTTAATATTTCCTACATTGATAGCAGTCACTTGCCATTTCTTTTCAGCAGCAGAATCCAGCACAGCTTGCAATGTTGATAAGCCTAGTGAAGCACACAAAAAAACAGAAGATACAAGTGATAAAACTTCAGGAATAACAAGCTTCTAGAATATGATTTATGAGATTACTTATTTAAGACTTCCTTGTAGACTGTTTGACCTGTCACACATTGTTAGGACTCAGAAATGAAGATATGTGTGGGCCCAATCAGTTCTTACTGCATAAAATTTCTATTTACTTCGCTATAAGGAATCAGGGCAGAGCCTTGTAAAGACAGTATTTTGGGTTTACTTCAGCCTTCTTCAGTTTCACTGATACACTGATGGCATTCCACATGCTGGGAGAGAGGTCTTCTAGGAGAAAAGTGATCCAATTACAGCAAGAGGATCAGCTGCTTATCATGAAATGCCATTGAACTGCTTTTGTTCTCAGTGCCTGCGCAGGACTGTATTTAAACCAGACCTCGCTGAAGTCTATGGCAGAATTCCCATGTTCGGCAGTAGTGCTAATGGAGTTATTATTTCTGTTGCCTACAGTCATATCCCTGATTCTGAAAGATATCCCAAGATATATTTTTCATATAGATAGCAGGCTCAATGCTAATGCCTACAAGCAGTCTACAGAAGTTTGCTTCCATTGCATCCTTTTGGCATGTTCCTGCCAGGAAGCTGTGATGTCTGTGCAGCTGCAACTGCCTACAATATATTGTAACATCAGTGAAGATTTTACTTGACTGGTTTTCCTTTTCAAGGATTATGTAATGGAGTATAGAAACATGTTAGTGCTGGGAATTAATTTCTGCTATACAACAAATACCATTTTAACAATTTCCAGCAGTACAGGAATTAGACTTGTAATTAGACTTGTACAGAATTCTAGAGAGCAATTTTAAGGATAGCAGACAGTATTATAGAAAAAAAGAAAATCAGACTTTCTCACAAGCCAATTGACATTTTTGCACATTCATCTCTCTTGAAACCACAGAATACCAGGAGTCATTTCTTTGAGACAAATTTCTGACTTAGTATGTAAAGGAAGCTTCAGGTATAGCTCTCATGAGAAATAATAGTGGTTATGCCCATAAACATAGAAATAAAGCAATAAGAATTCTTTTATCTTATAGTTTGTAAATACATCATTAAATTAAGATTAGTCAGTGTTTAGCAGTTGAGCTTTATCAGTGGAAATGGTAATGACATACAGCACTACACAAGACTGGTCATCAGCGACGGTAGAAAATGGAAGGCTTCCAAAAGAATAAATTCAATTATTATCTCAAAGAGTTCTGGTTTTCCATGTCATCCTTAAAGAAGACTGATAGGAAGTTTTGTATGTCATGCAATGAATATTTATTTTAAAATAACAGATAACTACAGTCCAAGGGTACATATGAACTGCTTAAGTTAAAATTAAATGTGGAGAACTCATGCTAAAAAGGAAAGATAATGGAAGCAAACTAAAAGATATAGGGAATATCTTAAAACATTAAAAAGCCCTACAATTAAGTCTATATCTCAAAATAATGTTTTAAAAGGTAATTATATAAAAAAAACCCACAAAAAAAACCCCAAAACCAAAAAACTGAATCCCAAACTGAAACAGATATAATCTGTATCATTGCTGCAGATCTCATTTTGTAGATTTCAGGCCCTCCAATCCAACTGTATGTTTCCTCAGAGTTAAACAGAATCTCAGTTAGGCATAAATTAATAAGGGCTATTAATGTTAATACTATCCATTACTAAATGTTTCTATATTGTATTCCTCTGATCTTCCATTTTTCCTAGGGGCCACCTTTTCTTGGGGTGCTCTCTGCAGAGATGTCAAACGGTTTCCTGGATTTCTTACAGGAGGCAGATTTGTCATCCTCATATAATTTAGTTTATTCCAATGGCAGTAACATATTGGGGGGAAAAAAAAAAAAAGCAAAACAAACAAAAAAAGCATTCACAGTAATACTTCTGTGGACTTGGAATTCTCTGGAGAGTGGTAACAGAAACGGGGCTCTGCAGAGGAGAAAACTCCACCATCTTTTTTTTAAACTGCAGGAAAACTTCTGCTTGGGAACCTCATCTGCCCAAACCTCTGCAAAGGCTGAGCAAATTAGCAAGTCTGTTACAGATAGAATCCTCCAATAATGTCACAACTTTTTTCCAGAACCCACTGTTTAGTACTGGCCATACAGAGAAGGCAAGGAGGGAAGAGGACACTATTTGTCCACATTATATGAAAGCAACTGCTGTGTTAAGGCAGTAACAGCTTGGACATGCACATACTGAACGGCCTCGCTTCTTACAGACAGGAACGAGACATGAAACTGCCCTGCACTTCAACCAGTCGGCCCTTAACCACAGAGGAGCTGTAAAAGTAGCAATAAAAGATTCTTTTTAAATAAGTCATCAAACCAACTCCTACTAGCTTTCACAGCTTCCATGAAGAATAAGTTTCTTTGACTTTTTTAGCTCACTTCTCAAGGTGGAACCATTTTAAATTATATATCATTCCTTAAATATATGTCACTGTCACTACATTAACACTTATGCAAAAGTGTTTAGAGGGATTGTGGACCCTGTGTACTCAGGGTCTGATGTCAGTGTTGCTGACTACATACTGCTTGACTCTGCAGGTTAACCTTGTGCAATCAGTGGGAGCACTGAGGAGCAACCATTTACTCAACATAAAGGTAGGAGGTTCATGCCTTGGAGCTTGTTATCACTGGGGTGCCTTGCGACAATTAAAACAAACAAATAAGAAAAAAAGGCATAACCAAAGGGTGACTACAAATAACAATTTCATGCTGTTATTCCTGGCCAGGTTCAGCCAGCGCAGCTCACAAGAAGAACTAGGAGTTTTTCAGCACTTCCTAAATATAAATCACAGGCAGGTCATGTACTGCACACTGCTAGCTGATTGACAGAGTATTGGCTAAGCAAGTAGTTTTACATCTGTCCTTTCTATAAAAGCTGAATGTTTCTGATTCTAATGTGCACTCGAAAAGAATCTGCCAGAGAAATAGGCTGAGGGTTCGTTGTTCCACATGACATTACTGTTGGGAGGCTACACACCAGTGTAAGTTTTTCTAACTTTAGTACTTACAACAGTGATAAAGAACTGTCTTGAGTTGTTCAGTTGTTCGGTTTCTGAACAACATAATGTATAAAATGGCATCAAAATGCAGAGAATCTAACGTCACCCCCTTACTTAACAAGCCATGGTGCGGTATAGCCATCCTTTAAATCTAGTGGCACCTCACCATTGAACATGCACTTAATATTCAACTCTGACCAACGAACAGGCAGCCCTCAAAAATAGCCTTTTTAAGGAGAAGAGGAAAAGATAAGAATAGAAAAAAGTTAGCCAAGGACTATTAAGTGAGTAGCATCTGATAACAAAATTACAACAACGGCATTCCAGAAAGGGCAGTTAAAAAAAACCCTACTTCTGTATAATGCTACTTCTTCTCATAAAACTAATAGATACACCACAATTTGCGAGTGATTTTTCCCTAGTTCATAAACTGATAAATTATTATTATTACTACAGCCATAAAAGGGCATAGGACTTGAGAAGGCTGTACTACAGAGTAAATGGCCCAAAAGCAGTGGATTTGGGTTTATCAGCAACAACAACAAAATCTAAGCTCAACAGAGGAGAGGAACTCAAGTATTTATCAAAAGCAGTCTCCAAAGAAGCAGGGACTGAAACCAAGATTCTTGCTTGGTGCCCAGCTATCGATTTTGCGTGTGTGCAGTAAATCTGTGGAAGCAGATGGCCCTTCACACTCAGATGTTGGTTTCTTTCCTCCTTAGATGATTCTTTAAAAAAATAATAATAATATTTTTTATAGGAAGAGTTTTACAACATGTAATTAATCTCACACTGCTTATCAGCACATGCTTGCAATTCTATTAATAGATACCGTAATAATTTCATTCTCATTTAAACAATTTTGTTTCTGTCCTAAAAGCTCATTTCCACATTTAAGCACACACACTTGCTCCAGGTAAACATTCCTCATTTACTTTTCTAGTACTAATCCAGCATTTCAGTGAGATACCTCTAGCAAACAGCATGCAGATAAGAAGTACCACATCTTACCTCTGTCGCTGTCATACAAATACGCAAACTTGGTCCACTGATAGTATTCAATCAAGCTAAGAAGAGCTCCCTTGAGGTCAGGTCTCATCTGAATGACAAAGGGATGTGTTCCATCTGTTGGGAAGCTGGGAGTTATGAAGGAGACATGAAGAGTCCCACAGAATGATGTTATGGTATTTACAGACTTCTTGTCATAGAATCCAAAAATAGCAAAGACTCCTCTTGAAAACTGGGAGCAGACTAAGAGGGAGAAAGAAAATAAAATTAGGTGGGAGAAATTTTTCAGAAGATTTATTAAAAACTCTATCATGTATATATTTATGAGAAATAATGAAAATGTCTGTTACACAAATACTAGGAGAAAACAGTAATACTCTGCTATGGAGATTATTAGTTGTTAGTATTATTAATCAGGAACAGCTTCCACTAGAAACAACAACAAAAAAATAATCAGAGATGCGGTTCATATGCCTAGACAATTAATTCTGAAACAAAACTCACCAAGTTATTCTTAAACTCAACATATACTATAAAGAATAGTGATGCAAACATCAGTGGCAGCTGTAGTTTATAAAATGAGTCATTATGACCACCCATATTATGGAAATAGATAATTTTTTGTCATGTTGAAAATAAACTAGCTCTGAGGTCAAGATTCACTGAGCTTTTTGCAAAATACCTTAAATAACTTTCCATTTGTTGAAGTATAAAGCCAAAACTAGAAGTTTATTAACAGCAGAAAAGTAAGAAGTTGATTTGGTTTACATCTCTTCCATTTGAAGGTGTTATTTTAATTCCTGCTTTGTAGGACTTGGCAAAAGCTGGTCCTTCTGGATGACACTGGCAGTCATGCTGCAGAAAATGTAAGCCCATAGGTGTAAATAACACACTGATTATTCACTTTTTATCACTGGAGACAATTCAAGCCAATGGACAGATGCTACTGACCACCGCAGCCCTGTGTACAAGAGCTAGTTCTGGGTTAGTCTCTTCTTTAACACTGCAGGCTATACCAGTGCCTAAGTTCTAAAACCAGGGTAGAGTAAGGAAATGTTCATCTCTAATTCTCCTTTATCACTGTAGGTTCTTTGGTTTGCACATAGTCACCTTGACCAAGAGACATCCTTCTAGAGAAAACATCTAGTCAGCCTCATTGCAATCCCTGCTGCACCTGACCTGCTTATAGACAGCAATCACAGTGTCATTGAAGCTAATTTTGCCCAGCTATTTAGTGCACCGATCCTTGAATACAATTCACATAAGGACAAAAAGAAGTTCACTTATTTTAAAAAAATCTCGGATTTGAGTTAATATTAATACAATGTTTTGTATTTTAGTTATTGCATCTTTAATTTAAAAAAAAATCATGCCTTTATGCCTGTTCTTGTATATTGCTATTCTCTTCTTAGCTTTGCCTATCTGTCTTTGCTACCACAGTCATCTCTGATACCCTAATTATTTCTATACTCCAATTAAAAGAACCTAAACAGTACAGGTGAAATTCTGAGTCTGCCAGTTTCAACAGTTATCACCTATCAACTTTAATTAGATCACAATTTCACCTCAGGTGAGAGAATACAAGTCATTAAAAAACTTGATGAGTAATACCCCTTTACAAAAGGATGCTGTGGGTTTTCTAGGGCTAGGGTAGTAGATGGTCAGACCTCTTCCATTCCAACTGCAAAGTGGTATGTAAAGTTCCAATATTTAATCTCAAGTGCTTTAAGGGTATAACACTGCTCATGTTGAACAAGGTTTCTGAAGAAGGCTGTGAATTTTCTGAATAGCTTTTCTTGTTTAAGTTACTGGAACTCCTTCTTCTATTCCAAATCACTATGCTTTCACTGAGACAAAACCAACTCACTGCCTCCCCACACACTCATGAACAATTGTTTCCCATCTGCAAAGGCTAAATAAATACTTTCTAAACTTGCTACAATAAAGGCACTAACGTCTCATAATCCACCTTCAAAAAAGTACATTAAAATAAAGCACCCTCGGCGAGAATTCTGCAGAAGACTGTTACCAGCACACTGCTGTGATCTTCTGTATTAAACCATTTTAATGCTGCATATAAGGTGACAGAGACAGCAACTGTGTCATCCCAGGATCACTGAAAAATAAAGATGTTTTATGCCAGTACTGCTACCTCCCAAGATGCTATTACATCTCCTGCCACACTTCCTCCTTTTCTCCAGTCTCCGGGCAATGATTTTAGGCATAGATGATGCAACACTGCCTGCAACAGCCAACAACCTGGGCCAGCTGCCTGCACCAGAAAATCTGAAAAACACAGGTGGGGCCTTCTCAGGAGTGCCACCGCAACCCCTAGCAGAGGAAAGCCTGGGTCTTTGGAGCACCGTACTCCAGTCTCTGTCTTGGTCCTGTCCCCCCCCCCCCCGTCCCCCCCCCCCAGTCCTGACACCAGAGATCTGGACCCTCAGGACGTGCCAAGCACCTTTGGGGTGGCCGAGCCTGGCCCGCCTGTGCCATGGGACGCTTTAGTTCAGGCTCAGTCCTGGGTCCTGAACCCCTGTAACTACACTGATCACCACTGCCACTTAAAAGAAAAAACACTGCACTTGGGGGGGGGGGGGGGGAAGTATCTCCCTCCAAATCATCACAATTATTTGTGATGGCAAATAAAACAGAGCCCAGATTACTCATGCTAGGCTTCAAACATGAACTGGGATTAAAGGTGGTCACGTACTGGGTCTGGCTGGGATGGCGTTCCCTTTCCATGTAGCGGCCCACACGGTGCTGCTGTTTGGATTTATGGCCAAACCAGCATTGCTAGCACACCAGCGTTTTAGCTGTTTCTGAGCAGTGCCTGCACAGCAACAAGGCTCGTTTCTCCCTCTGCCCACCCCAGTGAGTAGGCTGGGGGCAGGCAAGAAGCTAGGAGGGGACACAGACAGACCAGTTGACCCAAATTGGTCAAAGGGATATCCCATGCCATGTAACATCATTATCAGCCATAAAACTCTGGTAGAGGATGAAGAAGGTGGGGGGCTCTGACTTGCAAGGTAGCTGCTGCTTGGAGCCTGCTGGACATCGGTCTGCTTGTCGGAAGGGGTGAGTGACTGCATTTGCATCACTTGTTTTCTCTCTGTCCTTCACTTATTAAACTGTCCTTCTCTCGACTCACGAGTCTTCTCACTTTTGCTCTTCATGTCCTTTCCTCTGTCCACTGGGGGCAGGGAGGAATGAGTGGCTGTGTGAGCGTACGGCTGCCGGCTGGGGTCAACCCATAGCAGGTAGGAGGTGTTACTCCACCTTCCGCCCACCGGACAGACCTGTTAATGTCCGTGGCCTGCACGTGAGCAGGTGAAGGAGTTCTGTACCCCTTCAATGCGACAAACGTGCATCCAGTCCACTCTCCTCAGAAGACAACCACTGCTCTTTCAAACTGAACATCCTCCCTGACACGGCATAAAGTCATCCCACCTCTCTTCACTAGTTACTTACTACCTACTGATCAAACAGTTCTCTTGGATTAACACAGCAAATGGCTCTCCATTTAATCACCTTTACACCTGTTAGATCATCAGGCCTTACATGCATGTGTCTTCTCCTGGGGAAGATGGGTAAAACTGGAATTTTTATCTCCTCTCCTGGACAAAGCAAGAGACAGGTAAAAAGCACAACCTCTGGCTGGGTAAGTCAAGCCACTGCAGTTCGAGCTACTTACAGGTAGTAGCTTTAAAGATGAATTCCACACATACACATATACAATCCTGACAAATAGTATGATAAAAGCACGATATAAAGTATGATAAAAAGCAAAACCATTTTAAGTTGTAAAAATTATTATGAAACCTGCCACACAGACATAAACTTTATTTTAATTCAACCAGGGCCACCTGCATGTGAGAGAAAAAACTCTAACACAAATATTGAAAGTAAGGACATAACACACCGTAGCAAATATTAAGCTATGTGGGTCAGCCAGAAAATCAAGATCAACTTTAATCCAGGTAAAAATAAATTTTCTTCAGTGATCAGTGTCACAGTTGTATACTGAAGAACTGCAGTGCTCTGGGTTTGTTTTTTTTTTTTTTTTTTTTTGCATGAAATTCCTCTAAAGGTAAGTGGGAGGGCATGTATGCCATGCAATAAAAACTTGCTAAAAATAAGCATTTCGACTTTGTCTTGAGACAATTGCTTGCAGTTGTTCTGCGGCATTTGGTCTCACAGGAGCAGGAGGGAAAAGAAGGGATTGTATTTCCAAATATATAATGGCAATCCAGTGGATAATGCAGAAAGCGTAATTGCTTTTGGCAGGATTCCCACCTTAGACTAAGTCTACAGTCATGTTGTTATTGATGGGCGACATTAGTTTTATAATAGTGAATCACAAGCTGTTCAGAGTTATTAGATTTAAAAAATCATGATGATTAGGACTCACAAGCCATTGAAATATGGAAGATCTATTTTATTAAAGACATTACAAGCAACTGCCAGGATTCATTTCTTTCAAGCTCTTCTACATGATTTGTTTTTCATTGGGCTTATGTTGTCTTTTCTGGAAACAGTCAACAGTCTACTTAGCAACAAGATGACAAGAATATAGGAAGCTCATTTGGTGATCACTTTTCTGGACAGATTACCCTAGAATGGCAAATAACTGGGAATTCCAAGACACAGGGTAAATAATTAAAGGTACCTGAGAAACAACAATTCCCAGAAGGTCCGTTAACTATAGTTAAGTATTTTATATGTGGCTTCTCATTGTACTTCTATTAACATAGCCTGGCAAAAGCCTAGTTTGCCCTTGTTTTCCAGAACACTGAAAATGCGTCGTAGTCTTTTCTTCCAACAGCCAGGGCTGTTTGTTCAAAAACAAAATTAAGCTCAAGCCCGCAAGGAGAACTAGGTGCCTTGTCAAAGGAGGGCCAAAACCAACTGCTCAGTTACTAACTCCTACATCTGTTTCTTCTTAGTCTTCCTTTCTACCACGATTCACTCGTCCCTTTCTCTCTTTCACATTTTCTTCGTTTCACTATTCTGTTCTGCCAATGAACTCTATAGGCAGGATAACCTGACATTTAGCCCTGTGGCCATAACTGGCTCTCCAGAAACAAAGAAATACAGCCGCATACATTCTTTGCCTCTCATCATATAGAGCATATTTCTGTGATGCGTATCATCTTACACCCTAGAGACTTAAAAAGTGCCAACTGAAGAGTACATCTGAAAATTCAAAATATAAAAACACTCCAAATAAGCTTAGCTTTACACAATGAAGTGATGCCAGTTTAGGAATGATACTTCATTTTCATGACTGAAGAGCTGAATCTTTAGAGGCACAAAACCAGCTAGAAATAGTTGCATTTGAATACATATGCTTAGAAACTATACCTGATCACGTCTGCCTATGCTACGATTTCCTTTCCAAAGGGAAAGTAATGAACCTAATTATTGTTTACATTCAGTGACAATTAAATTGGAAATTACAAAATGCTCATTTAACTTAATGGAACAAATATCTAGTAGTACCTGCATATAGGTAAGCTTTCCAAAAAGTGTTACTATGACTCTTAATATTCTTCTAACTTTTGCAAGTATTTCTAACTTTTATTTATGTGAGAGTTTTGATACTTGGTTTCTGCTCATAGATGAAAATTTAGAGTGACTGAGAAAGTATTTGCCATTCAGTGCTTATATTTTAAAAGCTGTCTAGTATTAATGTGGTTTTATATGTTATTTTGTTATACTAACTTGGTCTACTACAGTACTAACAAAACAGTTTTAGTATTAACATAGGCAAATAAGTCTTCAGTGCCTATTATTTAAGCACACCCAATAGAATAATCATCTTCTTACTTCTCAAAGAAAAAAAAAAAAAAACACAGCACAAATGTAAAGAAAAAGTCAAGCACTGCCTCGGAAAAAGAGGACCAAATCACAAAGGAAACACTCGTTGGTCTGAAAAGTTGATAGATGAGTCGGAAGTAGTCAGGAACAAAATACAGAAGCCAAATGCCCAGTTGGTAATTTCAGCTTCTGAAAAGCGACATTAAGAACAAGCAGACAGCAGAAAGGAACCACAAACAATAGATGGAACAAAAGTAGCAACAACCACAGCTGCCAAAAGAATTCACATATGATTGAAACTGCATCAGGACTCATTATCAAAATAAAAAACCAAAGCCATTAAGAAAATTGTAGCATAGCAGAAAGCATATTTTATACACTAAAGATTTTTTTTTTTTGTAGTAATGCTATATATAATCTGCATGATCTGTTTTACCCATTCAGATTATACTATTACCTTCTATATGTGAGGGGTAAACTTCTTTTCAGGAAGAGTGAATAAGGCATAGGGAATCATGCAAGTCCAAAGTGTTATTTAGAACCATGAAGAAGCATGTATTTAAAGCACAAATTGAGATGAAGTTACTTTATCTAGGGTCATGGCAAACTAACTAAAATTGGGAAAAACCAGTTTTCCAAGGCTCAAAGAGCATACTAACTGAAAGAGAAGACAATGGACCAAAGCTTCATGCTAGGATTCAATAAAATGTGGACACAGAAACCAAATAAAGGCTGACATTTTAAAATCCCAAGATATCCTTTACCAAAGCAGAGAGGCAAATCAATGCCAACTAAAACATCAATGACAATCAGAATTATAAATATGTTATACTTCTGGATGGTAAAACATTGAATTATGTAGAAAAGACCTTCCTTATTGTCTCTTTTTGCAATTTTTAATTCCAGCACCAAAAAATGCAGATTTTTATCTTATTTTGAGTATTTAAGAAAATCTGCTTGCTTGGAGTCACAGCTATTCGGTACTGATCTAAACTGTGTACCTTCCTCTTTGCAGATTGTGCATATATATATGTATATGTCCTAGTAAAAAAAGAGACAGACCTCAGCAGGAAAGATAAGCATTGAATACTGAGCTCACACACAAAACCAAAGACAGACGTTGACCCCGTAAATACTTCAGCGACGGTTTCTGCACCTGGACATTCAGCATTAAAGTACAAAACAGCTTAGAGCAACAGCCAGGTAGTCAGCAAACAACAATCCGTAACAGAAAGAGGGTCTCAATTTTGCATAGATGACTATAGAGAAATCCTCACAGCCTCAGAGGGGGAAGAAAGCAAGATTTAAAAGCTGGAACATCTGCAGAGGACAATTATGGTGGAGCAGATATAAATAAGGTTTTTCCACCTTTTCTGGCAGAAATGTGGTCTTCAGTTATTGCTACAACCTGAACTGTTTGTTGACAAATGATGTGAACAAATGGAACTTTCCACACCATGCTATCAGCAAAAGTGGCTTTGATCATTGTGCAAAATTAGAGTCAAAACCTGGGTTGCTGCAGTACAAAACAAGCTCAAAGACCAAAGGAGAGGCAGATTAATCTATTTCAACAGTCACTCATACTTCACACTGAGGAAAGAAACTTTGTGCCAATATGAGATATTTCAAGCAAGTGCAAAAAAGCCTTCAAGAAGTTAGTGGCCATCTGTTAAGAAAGTACATGATGATATGGCACAGCTTCTCTATATGCTGATGCTGCAATAATGAAAGTGGTAAATAAACATCATGTTCAGACTGAAACAACAGGTCAGAAAAACAGTCTGTTTCAATGACAGTTCCATTCAATTACATATTGCTTGGCTGTGTACTGTAAGCATTTGAAAATCTTTTTCATTGCTAGGACAATTACCATGATGCAAAAGAAATCACTGCAAACACTACTGAAAGAATCATGGTAGAACAATTAAGCTTTTATGAATAAGGTTTCTGTAACAAATTTAAAATGCAATGCAAGTCTTCTCATGGAAAAACCTGCCCATATTTCACGCTTCTTACACAGCTCTTCCCAGAACTGTTAGGATCCTAGTGTATTTGTCTACATTTCTCATTACTGATAGCTGAAGGAGATAAAATACTTCCCAAATCCCAAATCTGGTGATCTGGCAACTCTTAAATAACATAAATAAAACTTAAAAAAAACCCTGTTGTCTCCAAAATCAGGACATTCTTCAGGAAGCTCCTCTCTCCTGCCTCCCTTCTTTCTTTCCTCCCACCCCCCCAAATAAAAAAAAATGCTACTTCCATTTAATTACATAAAATTTAAGTCATGTATTTCCTTCAAATCTAAGAACTCACCTTGCAAATCTGCCTGTCTGGCTTTCTGAATGGGTTTATACCTTTCCCAACAATTACAACCTTGCAGTAACACAAAATTGTGACTGCCTGACAAGGTATGACCCTAGATGTATAAGCAGGTAATCAAATTGAATCAAAGAAGATAGTACTGGCTTTTCAGAACCAAAGTGCAAGTCATGGAGAAGTTGCTTGTTCAAGGACAGGCTCATAGTTTGTGCAATCAGTGTAATTCTACTGAATTTAACAGAGCCAATATAATTTATCTCAACTAAAAATGTAGCTCTCCATTTTGAGCATGACCATTATCACAAACTTTTCAAACCAAAATTGTTATATACAACAGAACACTCATCTCTTCTTCCCCTTAATCAGCATTCCTGGGAGCATCCCTTTCCTGCATTTCATGACACTAATCATCTTCCAGTTCCCAAGAAAGTGTCATTGTGTAAAACTGTATTTGAAAACTTGTAAAAGGATTTGGGAAGAGATAAAATTAACTTAGTAGGTACAATTACTTTTTGTTATAATGTTGGCAGATTGGGATTTGATTTATGAAACTTGATTTTGTTTTCTTGAGCTAAAAGGGCCAACAATCACTCATGAACAGATTGTCTAACATTGCTTGCGAATGCTTTATACCACCTAAAAGGAAACACAGTTTCAGCACAGTTTCTCTGTTAGAAGGATATAGGGACAACTAGGGGGGAAAAAAAAAAAAAGAAGACTCTGAGGCTGACTCATTAAAATGCTGAAAAAATTTTTGGAATAAATATTAAGGAAAATGCTGAAAGGAATAAAGAGGATTTCCTGAAGCAGAGAAGGTATAGCAGAAAACACGTAAATGCTCTGTTACTCTCGAAAGGCTTCATACCACATTCTTCAAGGAACAAACTGTTATTTTCCAACTGGTCATTTGTGACATCCGTACACATCATTCTCAGAAAGTCAGATGTTTAGTCCTAGACATTTACTGCTTACATCTCTCTGAAATGATGCAGCCAGGAGCCTCCTTCATCCACCCAGCACAGTCCAGCCTACACCTTGCCGCTCCAGCGCTGCCAGCACTGGGGCACGCAGCTGGGCTGCAACAACCTGTCACACCTGCCCTAAGGTCTCAGTCCCTCCGGGCGGCTGAACCCAATTTCAAAATAAGTAATTTAACTAAAACCTTTGGCATAAGCATACCTCTGCAGAGAGGAATATCACACATAAACTAATGATTAAATATAACAATAATCAGGATGAGAGACCTCGATTTTCTATGCTATCTTGGCTCTAACAGCTTCTACCCATCACAGGAAAAACGACAGACTTCTTCTACCTGTATAACCTCCACGCAGCATTATTCCAGCCCAAACCACTGACCCACAGTAAAGGCTGACTTATACTTAGATGTCATTTTTTGATGGCTTTTTAGCCTGTACTTCCAGACATAGTCTCGTTTCCTGTACCATCTTCTGGATTTATGACATTCATTGGGATAATCCGCTGTTAACCAAATTGCTGGGCTCTATTTGTATTTGCAAATGGTCTAACACTCACATGGCACGCCTGCCTATCTGCATGCTCTATTTGTTCAATGACCGTAGAAATAACAGATATTCTTTATTTGTTGATATTCAAATATCATTCAATAAATACTATTAGTAATAGAAATCAGAAAACCAGTAAAATTCTCCTTATCAGGACACCCTAGTGAAGAGCTTACTGTCCTGATTATATGACTTTTTTAATTAAGAGAAGAAGTTATTAGAAATTAAAACAGCATGGAGAGCTTTAAAATGCTAAGGTAAAATCAGCACTCATTGCAAGCACGGGAAGAAAACTTGTTCCTTGCCTCCCCTTCGTTAGTGTGGTGGTTTGACCTTGGCTGGATGAAAGGTGCCCACCAAGCTGCTCTACCACTCCTCTCCTCAGCAGGGTGGGACGGGGGAGAAAATCAGGTGAAAAATCAAATCTCATGTGTCAAGGCAAAGGCAGTTTAATAAAGCAAAAGCAAAAGGGCACACACAGAAGCAAAGGAAAACACAAGATGTTATTCCCTACTTCCCATCAGCAGGTGATGTTTGGCCACTTGCTCGGAAGCAGGGCTTCAGTACGCACAGAGGTTGTTCCAGAAGACAAACAAATAACCAATGCTCCCCACCTAATTCCTCCTCCTTTCTCTTACCTTTATTGCTGAGCAGGTGTCATAGGGTACGGAATACCCCTTTGGTCACTGGGTCAGCTGTCCTGGCCGTATCCCCTCCCAAGACCTTGCCCACCCCCAGCCTGCTGGTGAGGGGGGAACGCTGGAGGGACAGCCCCGATGCTCTGCAGCACCCAAAACGTTGGTGCGTTAGCAACCCCCTTCTAGCTGTCAATACAAAGCACAGCACTGAGGGCTGCTATGGGAAAATTAACTCCATCTCAGCCAGATCCAACACAGTTAGCTCCTTTCACCTCTAACAACTTGATGCATTTCAAAATACATTAAAATTTAAGCTCCTATTTAGGAAAAATCAGTTTAACACTGGTGGAATAAATTCTTGTTAACCAAAACTTATGAAGACATGATAAAGCATATCATTAACATTTACTTTAACAAAGCAATGATTCATCCTTCAAAGAGGAAAATATTACAATATATGCTGCACTGTGACTGAAAGTGCAGTTCCAGATTTTTTCCTGCTGTGTTCAGATCTCACAGGAGCAGGGCTCAGCAGCTTGGGTGAGGTTTCACACTGTCTAACCTCCCAAGTGTTGCCTACATCACCTGAGCCAATTTGAGCACCTCCACTGTCCTGCATGCTATGTATAGGCATGCACATACGCTACATAAAACTAAAACTAATTTAAGGAGGAAACCTGTCCAACATCTAAAATGGTGTGAAAGCATGTTCCCACTCAGCATCGTGACAGTGTCTGAGAGTCACAGTTTATGGGCCTTTAACTTTTGTACAGAAATCCTCCTGTTGTATTATATATGCTCTCACCATATAAAAGTTTTGTAGAGGCTTACAGAATTACTAGGTTGGTCTTAATAAAAATATGCCATTCACCCACCCCAACTGCTGTTTCTGTGGTGTGCCCAAGTCATTTCAAAAAAAAAAAAAAAAAAAAAAAAAAAAAAAAAAAGGAAAAGCCTTCTAGTTTCAAACCACACCTTTCCCTTTAGCTGAACATAGTAGATCTCAGTGTCAGGAAATTGCTGTGCATGTAATAACTCATTTTTGGAAAACTAGTTTTTTCCACCATGAGGATTTGTTTTTATGCTTTAAAACTTTATCATAATTCAACGGAGGTAAACAATCATCAAAATATTTACAAACACTATTTAGTAAATTTGCTTTAGTAAAAGCAAATAGCGCTTTGCAATTTCCCTTGCAAAAAGTCACCTGAAATTGACCCTGTTAAGAGCTTCTAGGCACAGGTTTAGTCAAAACCATGGTCTTTTCCACGCACATTTACATCACGGAAATTAAAATCCACTTGTTCTTTCTATCAAATATCAGAGTAACGTATTTAGCATAGTGTTCCTCCAGAAAACTGCAGGTTCTGGGATATGCATCAACTTAAAGCAGCCAGTGATAAGACCCCTAGAAACTGATTACCGCCATTAAGAAAAAAAAAATAATTTGCCAGTAATTATCACCTCCACTGCACATCCAAAGGCCAAACTAAGGATCTAGTCTGAATGCCCCAGCCACTTGGGAGACCTATTTGTAGCATATGGTGTGCTCTGGTCATTCATGCTGTGCCTTTAACTACAGGCACATTAGCAAGCGGGGCACTGCCCTAGGAGACATCTGTGGAATGGAAAACCGGTACTGAAAATTGAACACATGGATTTATATTTTGGGCTGACTTTAGGTCATCCCTGTGGACTAAAGGCCCAATTACAGTTTGAATGCACTGACAGAACTCCAGAAACACATTTTCTCCAGTTGAGTTTAATAAAAAAAGCATTGTTGCTTGTGCCCCTACCACTCCATAATGAGAAGCAAGCAGCAGAGTCAGGGTTGATTAGGAAGTTTCCTTCAAAAAAACCAAAACACCCCCCATTCTTAACCCAAACTGAATCACTTAGGTGGAGGCACCCATGTATTTTTTCAGCAGGTATGAAAACTTATTTCCATTTGGACAGAAATAAAAATTTTATATAATGGCATACCACTAGAATTGATTATGGTGGGCTGCACAAATTTAGTGTCAACTGAGTGTTTTGTGTTCTTTCACTGACAACATTCTAAAAAGGAATTTATCCCAAGATCAGAAGTATTAAGCTTAAAAACTTCTTTAAGATTTTCGTGTTCTTAACAGGTACTTAATTTTTCACACTGATACATGAAGGGGTCACACCAGCTCCCACAAACAAAACCCCAAACAAAACAAAACACAAAGTAAAAGATACTTTGTTTACCCATGTTGACATCTGGCACAGTCCTACCATTAGTGTCTGGTTTGGGCTTTTGTTTGAAGTTCTAAGTGACTGAAATACTCCTAAATGCATCGCTTCCCAAAAAAATATTACCCCTCTTCTCTTCTGTTATTT
Source organism: Falco punctatus (assembly GCF_963210335.1). Lineage (NCBI taxonomy): Eukaryota > Metazoa > Chordata > Aves > Falconiformes > Falconidae > Falco > Falco punctatus. The sequence goes on along the minus strand of NC_137580.1, from coordinate 79,087,920 downwards.
TTAAAAACTCACAACCTTCCAACAAGTGTCATGATTTGGATGTCTGTTTCATGACACGAACACTAGGCACTGACAAAATACAGTAAATCACAATATAGACCTTGTAGACCGATTTGTTATGCTTACAAGTGGCTATTTAAAATTTCTAGCACAAGTCAGCTGGAGTGGTTGCTGCACATTGGAGAGAGAGTAGTCCGGTCTTGAATAATTAGACTTTAGAGCTGTAAAACACAACTGAGCTCCTACAGTTTAAAAAAATTACTGTGCCTCAGCTCTACTAACATCCTCTGCTACTTTTGGCAAACCAAATTGGTTTTGTTTGTAGACTGAAAATATTTCTTGCCTCCTCATAGAAACATCAGAACGATAAATTGTCAAATGACACAGGCATTATTCTTTCATTGATGAAGACCACAAATGTCATAGCTAAGAAAGAACAGCTTGACCAGCTGCTGAAGTTCAAGTTAAACAGCTAAGACTTTTTATTCTATCCTAATATTGAATATGCTTTCTAGTGTTTCCTCTACTTGAAATTCAGTAACTATTTCAAATCTTGGGTAATATAGTTGAGCGGGTTGTATGCTTCCTTTATGCTTCCTTTTTTTTTTTTTTTCTTTTTTTTCCCTATAGTTAGATACGGGGAAAACATTTAGATTATTCCAAATTATGATTATTAAAAATATTGTTTATCTCTATAAGCCACACTTACTTTTTTTATAAATGCACAGTATTTAAGTGAAATGCTACCTATATTATCATAAACTTTGTTCAGGGCAATCTAGTACCTTACACTGTTTGCCCCGAGTAATCAGTTTTTGCACATACAGCATTCTAATGCGTACAGCATCAGGCTTTTAAAATAGCTTCTATAAATACACCTGATCAGCAAGTAACACAACAAAATCCAGCATTTTGTACCATATGGCATGCAAAGCAGTGAAGTGAAGGGCACACCTAGATCTCAGCTGTGGCATGCCACCCAGTCTGTTCTGTAGCAGCTCTCGAACCATATGGCGCATCCTAGGTGGCAAGCCACCACTCCAGCACAGGTGGGAATTCTTCCACTTGAATTCATGACCCATGCAACAAAGCTGAAATCAGCTCTTCTTGTCACATATTCAGTGTCACTTCCATCGTATAAATTTACTTAGGGTTTACTACAAGACACAAACAGAAATTCTGCATTACACCTGTGTATAACAAAGTACTTAATTACACTGAGTAGTGTTTAAAAATATTTCCCTTCAGAGAACAAGGCCTGATCTAAAACTCATTGGCAGTGACATAAACCACAGAACGCGGATAATGCATTTAAAAGGACAAATTTATGCTGTCTAACCAACAGCAAATGGGGTCTCAAACTTCCTCTGAAATAAAGTCATCAGTATGGAATCAAAATCTCATTTATTCTGGCTAATTTGTCAGCAAGGCAAACGTGAAAATTTCAGCTCACAGATTTTCCCCAAATCTTGGCTCTTCCAAGGTTTTTATTTCAGAACTGCTCTGCCTGTGAACTAGATCCTCACCATTAATGCAGGTTTTTTCCCTTCCTTTCTGCATGGCTAGAAGCAATCTGTTTCAAAAAGTCCTCCGAGCTTCATAGCCTTCATCCCCTGAAGGGCCACAAACCAACAGTTGGTTTCAGACAAACACTACCACTTCGTTACAGCATCACAGGTATGGGTTCACAGGCACCCTTTCTTAAGTCAGGAAAGGCTCAAACACATAAAGACTTTTTTTGCTCGTCTCAATAAGGCATGCTAAAAAACATTGCAATCACCTAGCTGAATCTATTACATAAACCAGTACTGGGATTTTTTTTTTCCCTTCCAGCTCTTTCACCTTTTCATCAAACATCCTCTTTTGGACATACTGCAAAATACCTTGCCCTGAACACTGCAAGTGCCTCAGTTCATCCCCTATAAAACACAGAAAACAGACAAAGCCAATTTCAGGGTTGTCCTGAGCAGAGCTGGTATTTCAATACCTGAAATTAACATTGGAAATATTTGCAAGAACAAGCATTTTATTATAAAGCATATGAAATACAGTAACAGCTTAATCTTATACTCATTGGAGTCACTGTAAGTTTTGCTATTTACTGAAACAGGAAGCAGATCAAACACGAGCAGCTTAATAACCCAGGCTGACTCACCGCTGTGCAAACGGCACATGGTTAATTCCAGGTACCATGGATAAGATGCAGAATGGCTCGGTGCAGGAAAACGGGAAGCCTCACTCTTCACAGGGACAGAAAACTTTTCTACCACGGAAAGCCCAGGAGAAATCCACCCTGCCTCAGTGTGCTGCTGCTGGTCAGAGTGCTACAGGATGGGTCTCTGTGCCCAGCACCCCCCAGCCGTCAGGGCCTGAGCCTCCACACAACTCACCACCTTGCAGAACCCCACGCAATTCCCACTGGAAATGTGGTTCTCCAGTCAGGTCGCTGAAATCAGCCATCCTATTCTATACAGCTACGAGTTTACAGCATAAGGCAACACAATTCTGTACATAGATATACTTGTTTTTAATGAATCCAAAAAAAAGCTGTATTTTTATAGTCTTTAGCTTTATTATGATAAGTAACAGCAAGAACAAATTTGTTTAGACAATGACAAATAACAAAGGAGATAATGTGCATTTTACTGCTATCTTCTGTCAAGTAAATGCTAGTCAGATACCTCATCAACCCTTACTATGGAGACAGACTGCCAGGATGGTAGAAAAATTTTGAACCTTTCTAAGACACTTCAACCATATGTCCTGATCCATTTATATGCAGATCCCTTCCCTCAGCAGAACTTTTCTGCACCGACTGTTAGCCCATATTGTTGAGCTGAATCCAGTACAACAGGAGTGAATATAGGAACTGTTCCCTTTTAATTTGAATGGTGATAAAAATGCAAATCAAATCAAAGTATTTTTTATAGCAGCCTGCAAGTTTTACATGTAGCTGGCAAATCATAAAAAGATGCATTTACAGGTTTTTTTTTAATTAAAAAACTACAGACAAAAAAATATAGTTCAGTAAACTAATGATAAAAGTAAACATAAATCAGACAGTAGCTCAAAAGCTGATGTGAAAAAAGAACAAGGGGGGGAAAAAAAAAAAAAAAAAGGGAAGAAAAACAAAGGCTGCTGGAAGTCAGAAGTAAGGCACAACCTCTCCTCCTTTTCTGTTTAACACAGTGTCCTGAGGCTTGACATCACTAACTTAGAGCATCTTAAATGTTGTGTAAGTAGTTAACTGTGCCAAAACCAACTGTAGACAGTAACTCTATCCTAACATAAAATATCAGGTTTGTTTTCATGACTATGAAATCTGCATGCAATGCATAAGATATATGCATGCTTTGTATATTCAGAAGACTAAAGATATTTTCAATGTAAAGGAACTACTTCTTCCTTGTTTTGAGCTACTTAGGTAAATAGGGTATACATTAAAATACTGCAGACATTATTCATTACACAATTGCTAATTTCAAAGGAAGTATGCATTTTTTGTGCTTAAAAATATAAAATATTATATATTGCTTTTGTCACTAGTTCAAAAAGGTATAATATGCTGTAAAATATACTAGTTAGGAACTCAACCTAAAATTAATGAATTATTTGCTGTAAGTAGGCCCAATCACATGAGCTTTCGGAGAAAAATTGTATTGTATTACAGACAACAATGTTGACATAGATTAACAACCCTCAATGTAAAAAAAAAAAGTTCAGACCAATATGGAGCAGGGATACAACATAAAAGGTTAAGCAACACTGTGGATGGCAAAAGGTTTAACCTGCCTCACAAATACACAACCTAAATGACTCTACGGGAGATACATTCTTTTATTTATGTAAATGTAACTATTCACAGCTTTCCTTGGCAAAATTCAAATGACAACCCTGAGAAGTCAAATTTTGAGCAAGCGTGTGCTAAGTACCTTAGGAAAAGTATATCTCAAACATTATTTACCTTTTACGTAAGCATGGAACTTGCCCTGTGTTTATCACACATACTCCATTAAAAAGCTTTTTCTGTCTCAGATTTCTTTTGGGGGATACCAAACCAGCCTGTGAAGCTGCATTAAAATGATAATTTAAAGAAAGATTTAGTCAAAGAATGCTGTAATGGTTAATTTTCTTTTACTTTCAACTTCTTTGTTTGCCCTTTTAAAATGTTTTCAGTGCTTTTTATTATTATCATGGTAGCACTGCACTAAGTGTTGAGTTCTAAGTTATCTACATGGCCAGCTTTTTGATTAGATTTATAAAGCTTCCTACCAGTTTTATACAAAATCACAGGCAGCAGAGATGACAAAGACTGCAAACACCTTCTCATCTAAGTCACTCTCCTTCCAGGACAGAACCATGTCTTTGACCCACAGACATCTCCTGCTAGACACTTTCACCAACCCTGAAGGAGCTCACAGCATTATGGGAGCTAAGCAATGCAAGCTGTAACATTAAATGACAAAGTACATTACAATTCTCTTTAAGCACTAACATACAGAAGTGAAGGGGATTTAGTTCACTAGAGCATGCCCTTGTTGGGAGGTTTTAAAATGCACAGTAACTTTACGACTTTAGCTAAGCCACCCTCATTTTTGTTGGGTACGTTGGTGTAGACAATCTCAAGAGTTTCCATCACTGCAGAAGGGAAGCCTTTTAACCTACACCTTATCACTAATGGATGCTAAGCTGCAGTTACTGCAACAGTGTCAGCAACAGCTTTTACAGGCTGGGGTTTTATGTTAAGCCCTCAGTAACATTTCATAGCGAGGTATTTAGGAAAAAAAAAATCCTGTTTCCAGTACCTTAAAATAACACCTAACTTAAAAAAAAGAAATACAAGAACTTGCATTTATAGAGTTATTACCAGCACAAATTGTACCAGAGTTAATGACACACTGTGGGTTATGACAGTGTACAGTGGACACACTTATTCCAGAATACCCCTTAAGAAATAAAGCCTTCACTACAGGTAAAAAAAAATTAGCCAAAATACTAGATTTTATTTCAAAAGCTGTAATAAAGTCCAGTCATAATATTAATTAGCGCACTAAAAGTTAAATACATTAATAAATAATAAGCGTAGAGTAGATCAAAGACTAATGTCCTATTGTTCTGACAGCAGACTATACAAGATTCTATGGTTTTTACTTTTTCAGTACCATTAGATGTACCTTACACTTCTCTCATGCCACAGTATGAGGATGTTTATGACAAGAGTGACTGAAATAATACAACTTTCCATAAATAAAAAAGAAGCCAGGAAAGAAAGGCAAAACCATCAATTGCAAATGGAAAGAGGGAGGCAGATAAAACAAGGAAGGAGGAGAAAAAAAAAAAAAAAAAAGGAGTAATTTCTGTGAAAGGTAAAGGCAAAGCCAAGAAAGATCAACTGCAAAGTCATCACTGGGTAAGTGTCATATATCCAGTTAGAGGACTTCACAGCACATTTCTTGCTGTTTTCTCATGCCAAAGAGCTTAACCATTGAAGGTGTTCCTTTCCTCTTTCTGTACTATAGCTAGAAAGAATGCTGTGTCATTGCTGACAAGCTGCTCAGAGGTGTTCTTCAACTGGAGGTCCTATATACACTGCTTTTCTGTCTCACTTTAATATGGCATGACCTCAGTCACTCAGTTTCAGCACCAAAAGTTGCCCAGCCTTATATTTCTTTGCCCCTTGACCGATGAAGCTCCTTGGCCACTGGCATTTGAAATTATCCAGACCGATGCAGAACTTGTACCATTTGATAATGATACCCAGCACAAGGAACTAGCATCTTTCCTTCACAATACAGGGAAAGGTTAGCCTGCGTCATCACCTAGATGAGTCACACTAGCAGATTAAGTAGTGAACCCACATCAGAGAGTGGGGCAATGAGAACAGACGAACAGCAAAATGCTTTTTTAGATTTTTAAGCAGCAGTAAAAACAACAGTGGGACTAGCACCTTAGAAATCACTAAAATTCACAGAAGTCCTTCTAGGGGTGACTCTTGCAACAGAAGAAATTAAAGAAAGACTTCCCTTTGTGTTCAAAGGCCTGGAGTATCTATCATTGGAAAAATCAATTCTATTTACAAATGTAATTACAGTAGTGAATTATTGTACTTAACCACATAATCTTTAGTTGAGAACCATTTTCTTCTATGCATGGCACATTTCAGTCTCATTTTATAAAAATGGAGGCGTTGTCGAGTGGTTTAGCTGAATGGTTTCAATGGGGGAAAAAAAAAAAAGATATCCTATGTGTACTGTGACTGGAATTAAGATGCAAAAGAGCAAGTACTTCAGGAGAGCCTGTCTATCTATCTGTGATGGGATCCCTTTTAACAAGTTCACATAAGGTACTAAATGCTCAATCCAAATACTGCAATGCCAGTCAGAGAGGAAAAGCCATCTTTTTGAACAGGGGAAGAATCCCTTGGGAAGACAGGGATTGCAGTGAATTTGGTGTTTTCTGATATATTGCCTACACTGAAGAAAAAAAAAAAAAAGTAAGTATTAAACTTTAAAGGACTTACAGAAGATGTGGTCATTATGAATGACAGTCTAGTCCATGACAGTCTCTCAAAGGAACCCATCAAAGCCCTTTAAATTCCAACTCGCAAGCTGTGAGATGGCAGCGTATGCCAACTTTTACCAAATCACAGCAAAATATTATATATATATATATTACTTTGGAGCAAACTAATGACAAAAAGAGGTCATTGGGTCAGATACAAGCACTGCAAAAGAGGAAAGCAGCTAAGAGCATCAACCCTGTAAAGCAGCATAAAGAAGTGCTAAACTCCCTGTCAAGATTTTTATTTACGTTAGCAGAAATTTGCAATAAGTCTATGAAAACTACAAACTAGGGAAAAGGAGAGAGATGACTAGTCTTTAATAGTATTTTCAGAGTTTTCCAAAGTGTAAAGACTGTATTACCCTGTAATCCAAAGTAAAACATTACAGTGACAGTAAGGAAATCATCTCAAATGCTACCTATCTCACAAGGAGGACTTGGGGCAGCATGCTTCCAAACCCCTATACAGAGAAAACTAACACCAATGCAGAAACATTATACTCAGATCAAAAATAGAAATATCCATTGCTTCGTTATCTGATGTTCCATTAGTATGCACATGGCAGCACCACAACATTTCTACTGATCATCTTCTTGGCAAACCACTATCATCTTCAGTGCCAAGACTTCAGTGCATGATCCTAGAGATACAAACGTATAACCTTAAAGTGAAATATATTCCGGAGAGAAATTCCTGTCTGAGATGTTCAGTTACTCCATTTTCTAGATAGACCAAATAAAAAGAGAAGCAAGCTATGGACACATGTACTTGCTCTTAAGAAACATCTGCTGGCATCTGAAAATAAACTAGCGGAAAAACAGAATAAATGAGACTTGAGGCAAGCATCCCTTTGAAGAAAATAATGAAGTGATAAATAAAACCAACACATTTTCAGGCTAACCAGGTACTTCAAACATAAGAAAAGGATTGAGAGCAGAGGCTGAACTAATGGGGAAAAGATGAAGATAATCTCATGGAAAATTTGTCCAAATATTCTGGAAGATATGGGCAACTGATCTGTTTAAAAGTAGAGGAAATCAGTGACCGCTGATTTAGATAGCTGATTCAAGTAATTTAACAGGTGCACCTTCTGCTCCGCTTGCACATGTCACCATCACAGGGGCAATTCTGACCATTGGGTCAAGATTACCTGGAATATATTCTTAGCTTTAGGGAAGAAGTTTAGCAATTAAAGCACCTATGACTAATGTTATATTCAGGAACACAGATTTGACACATTCAATTCAAGCCCAATTACAAACAGTAATACTAAGAGGATAGGACTGGTCTTTTTCGTATCATCCTTCCATTTTACAGCCTGCTCTGGCTTTAGTGATTCTTATGAACCTTTTTAATTAGCTTCCTTTTAGAAAGCAGGAAGTAAAAGTTCATTTCCCTAAGACAGAATTATTGGTGGGGGTTTAACACTGCATTTGGTGAGACTGAAAATGGAATTTGAATTAGCAGGAAGACAGCTTGAATTCTGTATTCTCCCATCTTAGCCCGTTATTTCTTTATAGATTGTGAAGTATCTCTTTTCCTCTGTCTCTCTATACACATAAGCCTACTATCCTTTACATGACCATGACATCTGAATAAATTAAATATCATTTTATTCTAATCATTAGAGATGGTATCACATCAGGATCATCCTGGAAACATGAATCTTCTATGAACCCTGACTCATTACACTCCATTTTATACGAGTAATTCTCTGGAAGTCATCCTTCCAAGTACTGCTGATCAAATAAGTGTCATTTTTGTATAATAAATGTCTCATGATCCCTACACAGTCAAACCAGTTTTCAAGCTGTTCTTCATAGGCAAAGGATGCAAAACTTTGTTTTTAATAAGTACACTATAATCTTAACTGTGTATGTTCCGGTGCATACCAAAAGCAGATATTTAAGACAAAATACTGCCTTTTTGACCCCTGCAATTAGAGAGACCACAACAGAACTTCTAACAGATAGTCTTAAACCAATTAGACCACCAGAGATTTGGTCTGAATTACTGAGAAATGATAGAAGATGCTGCAAATATCAGTGCCTTTAAACAATTAACATTTCTTTAATAGTAATAGAAACAGAATTTCTGCTTCCTGAGAATTTTGTTCAGATACTGGAAGGAGGACAACTGGTACAATTGGGTTAATTGAAGGGATCCCTCTACACAACGTCTTTGTCTTCTTAAATCAATGATCTCCATTTACAAACAAATTTAAGGCACATAAATATTTGAAGTTCAATATCATAAATTCAGAATTATTTTTATTTTTAGGTTTTCTTTTATTTTTCATTAAGTAACCATTAGTTTTGTTAAAAAAAATTGGAATTAGTGGGTTACTATGTAATTTCTTCTGCCAGATGTACCAGATAATCTCAGATAAGTGAGTTGATTTCTGACCTTCAGGGACATGGAAACAAGAAGGAAGTAATAGCTTTGTCAAAGACAAAAAAGAATAGTAGTTCCCATTCAAAAACCACAATGAAAAAAAAGCGAGGCAAAGCACCTTGGGCAGAAGGCCTGGTCCTGTAACACTCACCATTTTCAATATGCATATCATTGCATAACACTGGATTCACACCAGTTCCTCATTGATGAGGACAGATTTTAGCTTTGTTTCTGCCCACCAGCAGCTGTATTTTTAAGTTTCTGGTCATTTAAGACCATCTCAGTCTAATAAAAGCCTACATGCTACTGACCAAAGAATTTTCTGTTCCTCCCAAGACCAGAGGCAATTAATTTCATCAATTTCTGTAATAAACACCCATAATGCAAAATAGCAACAAATAGCAGGAAGAATCAGTGTGTCATTTAGTGAAATAATCTCTTCACCTTCTTTTGAGGCAAATATAATCTGGCAACCGAAGTAATAAACTTGAAAAGCGAAGTTTTCTTCTACTGCTGAGAAGCTGCTGACACAGGAATCAGCTAAGCTCTGTAACTTTCTCCTTTACGTTCATTAATCAAGGTTATTATCATAAAAATTACGCAGTCTAGCTTTCTACTGGGTCAATCAAAGACTACTGCTAGCACAATCAGCAGCCTAGAAAGGAATTTATGAAAATACCAACAATAATCTGAATTCTTCCTGGACAGTAAGAAATGGAACCACCATAAGAACTACCAATCTGGTTACTCACAACATCCCCCACAGGACTGATTCCCTCATATGCACAACTGATGTACAGCCACCAGTGCAACCAGGAAAACAGGAAAGTTATTTATGTCAGCAACAAAAAAAAATGATCAAGTACTATCCCCACTCATCATGAAATACACAGTAACTCTGCCATTAAAGTGTGAGTGATTATTAAAATGATTCACAATCCAGTTACACATAAATAATATGCGATTAAAACAGAACTTGTTAAAAAAAAAAAAAAAAGCAGTATTGGTTAGCAGAAGAAAACAGTTTTGAGCTCCTAAAACTAGAAGGTCTTCTTTCATTTTATTTGTGGGGTTTGGACTAGATGATTTTTGAAGGTCTGTGGTGGCTGTCCCTGGCGGGGCCGGTGCCCCCCAGCCGCCCTGTCGCTGCCCCCCTGGGCTGGGCAGGGGCAGACCCACAACCCAGGGCCCGCGGGGCAGGGCCGGGCAGGGAGATCCCTCCGCCAGGGCCTCAGGGGCAGCGCGGGCCGCTGGGGGCTCCCGCGGAGGTACTGCCCATCCATCGCAGCCGCGTAAGGAGAACTCCAGTCAGAAATTAACGCCACCTGCCTTCCACCCCTCCCTTTCATGGGGCCACAGGGAACGGGGGCTGCGGTCAGTTCATTATGGCTGTCTCTGGGGCTCCTTCCTTCTCAGGGGGAAGCTCCTCGCACTCTGCCCCTGCTCCCGCGTGGGTCCCCCCACGAGCTTCAGCCCTTCGGGAACAGCCGGCTCCAGCATGGGTTCCCCCATGGGGTCACAGGTCCTGCCAGCAAACCCGCCCCAGCCCGGGCTCCTCTCTCCATGGGGCCACAGGTCCTGCCAGGGGCTGCTCCAGCGTGGGCTGCCCACGGGTCACGGCCTCCTTTGGGCATCCACCTGCTCCAGCGTGGGGTCCCCACGGGCTGCGGGTGGGATCTGCTCCAGCGTTAACCCCCACGGGCTGAGGGCACAGCCGGCCTCCCCATGGGCTTCCCCTGGGGCTGCAGGGGAGCCTCTGCTCCGGCCCTGGAGCACCCCCTGCCCCTCCCCCTGTGCCGGCCTGGGGGGCTGCAGGGCTGCTCCGCTCACATATTCTCACTCCTCTCCTGCTGCTGCTGTGCAGAAACAACAACTCCCTCTTCTCAAACATGGTATCGCAGAGGTGCTACCACCATCTTTGATGGGCTCGGTCTTGGCCAGCGGTGGGTCTGTCTCGGAGCCCCCTGGCATTGGCTCCATCGCACATGGGGGAAGCTTCTGGCAGCTTCTCACAGAATCCCTGTAGCCCTCCTGCTACCAAAACCTTGCCAGGAAAACCCAATACAAGGTCTCTTTCAAACCAAACCATTCTATGACTCATTTGTAGGCAAACCAACAGGTCTTATCGTTCTGAAATTTAGGAATTTGTTAGATTATTAAATTATAGTCATCTCCATATTGACATGTATTGTTTGTTAGAAGGTATTTCACCACCCTGGTGGAGATCACCATCTCTGTACTGAAATATTTTATATTTACAGCTAGTACAAAAAAACAGAAATAATACCTCCAGAGCAGAGATGAGCAGGATTTCACACCTGCCTTTCTCATTCAGTGTTGCTTTCCTTAAAATATTGCATGAAACTAAAGGTCTCAATCCTGTATTTTCACCCAGAATAATGAGCAGTCATGAGAGCCCAGGATACCTAGATAATGCAAAACCTGGCAGGAAGCCTTCAACAAAAAGTCCTCTCACCGTGCACAATGGTACCAAAAAAGGACCACTTGTGAAAGAGAAGAAGCTTTGCCTGGTACGAAACAAGATTCCACACAAACCTCTAAGAATCATATTTATAATGACATATTTCATTCACTTGTTCTTTGCTGTTAGAGATATTTGCTGACAACAATGGAGTAAAACTGACAAAAATCAATCTGAAATTTAGCAACTGCAAAATAAAGTCTTGCATTTCAGCTAGGAAGTAAAAGATTAATAATTTCACAGATTATACGTCATAGATCTTACATTGTAACTCATACCTTGGAAGACCTGTATTCCATGGCCAAGAAAGGTCTATATTTAAGATTTCAGCAATACTCTTGATTTTATTTTTGTCTTGATTAGTTTTGTGAGTTCATGGTGGTTACTAGTAATCAATGCAAAGCCCTTTTTATGTCACCACCTGGAAACTGTATTAAATTGAATTTAGAAATATTTTTAAAAGAAAAAAAAATTGACATTTATATTGCTTTAAAACATATATGCTAGGAAAAAACCAAGCTGTTCAATTTTTGCACATCTTAGTGTGACTCTTCTCCAAAGAAAAAAGTTTTTCTGTTATTCTGCACCTATGCACCTTCCGGATTATAATGATTCTTGACTGAAAGCAGTGTAATGTAGTAATTAACAGAAATAACATGACCTAAGATCCTGGTGTGGGATTTAAGAATGGAGATGATCAGAAACATTTTGGTAAGACACTTATTATCTGTCAACTGAAACTTTTTGTTGAAATCAATCTTTTCCCCATTTCCTTCTTTCCTCTCACCCTGAAAGAGAATTTGTAAGATACAAAATAGAGTTTTGGGTCACGAATTAAAAAGACAGGGAAAATGGCAATTGTTCTCTAATTGGCACTTATTTAAAACAACATGTCAGTTCAAGTACCTGAATTATGCAGAGGAGAAAGTGACTGATCTCCCCCCTTTCATACAAATGCTCTGGCATATTTCTCTCTCCCTGACACCTCTCTCCTACCTGTTTTCTCTTCCTATGTCTTTTCTCCCCCTTTTCAGCTTTCTCTGTCTTTCCTCCTTACCCATCAGAAATTTCTGATGGATTGTTTTACGTCACTAATGGAAAGAAAACTAATGTCAAAACAATGATTTGATTTTTTTTCTGTCAAACAGAATTCTTGCTTTGACACCAGCCCTTAGGAAATCTGGACTCATTTCCACCTGTGCTGTAGACATTCATTATCACCTTGAGTAAATAACTTCATCTCCCTCCACCCCTCATTTGCACTGCATGGGAAAAAAGGAAGAAAGTTCTTCCGTTTCCCTTATATACTTCAGTTATGAGATTTTTGAGCCAAGGATTGGCACTTACTATGCAACTGTGCAATGTCTAATGTAACAAACCTGCAACACCTGCAGGGACATCCAGACATGAATGTCACGCAAATAAATGCAGACGATGCTTTGCCGTACAAACCAGTTCTCATTTACAGTTGCTGAAGGGTTCTACCATGAAACAGTTTGCACAGTTACCAAAGGTGTAACAATCACTCTTAATGCCTGCTTATAAATACAGAAGTACTTACAGGTTTTTAGAACACTAAAAGTAGTCTCAGAATAGCCTTGTATATTATAGCAGTCTGATGCAAAAAGACTATGTAGCTCAATCTCTCAAAACTATTGACAGATGCAGACCAGTCTATATGTAATATCTCAAGTACTCTTAACTGCCTCCCACCGCCTTGAACACTCCCCTCATCACTAGCGTATAATACCCTTAAGGATATGGAAATAATCTGAAATCAATACCAGGACTTCAGGAAAAGCACTAATTCACAATCAATTAGATTGCAAGTCATATGTACACTGACTTATAATGGTATGATTTTGTGATTTATATGAGATGATATACATATGATTTATATCTGATTGATAATAGTGTGCATTCAAAAGCAGGATCTTCACCTTTGTAACTGACTGTTTCAGGGTCGGCTGCAAATTAACCGAGAGAAGTGTTCCACTATTCTTCCTTAAGGGTTAATATTCAGACCATCCATTTTATTCCAGAGCATGAATATTTGGTTCAACTTGAGCATAAGGTAAACTAAGTTTTTAAGTAAATATTTTTGAAGGAAAAAAATTCACAAAAACAGTAACAAAAGAACGAACAAAAAAACCCCAGCCCCCAGTAAACCCCACGACTCCCCACAGAATTGCTGAGGCTTGAAGGCAAGTCCACTTCAAAAATCGGTTCGTTTTTAAAGTGGAACACTAGCCTACAGTTTGGGAAAAGGGTCTGTCTCCTGAGAATTGCAAGGCCTTGAAACGTACCAAACATTAGTATAAGTGGACTGGCTGATACTAGACAGCCCTCAAACTGCAGCTTGGTATCAAAAAGCCACTCTTCAGTTCAATTTATGTTTCTTCTTGAGGGGAAATATCAAATCTCAGACTAGAATTACACACCACTGTGACAGTTAAAACAGAATCCCAGAATAATGCAAACACTGCTGTTCACACTCAGGACTAAATTAGACCCAGTAAAACAATCAATTTCTTATATCAAACATTTCACTTCTGTTAATGTTACATGAGGTAAAACACAGCAAAACAAACAACAGAGAAGTGCTCTTAAAAATAGCAGTATTTTTTATCATGGAAGAAGTATCATGTCTGTAACTTACACATGGATTGAACTTGGCAGCATGAGCATCTGAAATAGCCTCTGAGGTTTGTAATGCCACTGTAATGCACTGCTAGAAGTTAATATTAATAAGGATTCCAGAAAAACATAGGGAAAACTGCACCCAGTCTCCCTGAAGGATACATCATAGTATATTCAGAACCTTTTGTCCAAAAAGTATGTGGTGTTTCTTGATAGCAGAGCAACTTTTTTTCTGTTCACTGTTCATTTTAGTGAATTTATTTAGGAACTAGCAAAACTGAGAATTACTGCAACATGAAACCACAGAATATTGCAAACCAGAAAAAAATATTTTAGTATTTTATAGTATTACTAGGAAAGAAATGTTATAGTTTGCTCTGGAGATTTCCTTCCATTAAGCTAAATATAAAGGCAAGTCAATTAAATTTGCTTTGTGCTTCCCAAGTATCTTCTTTTGCACCAGAAGAGCAATCTTCTTCATTACTGAAAACATGCATGTAGGAGGCATATCGATTCCTGTTATCAAATATTCCAGAGTAAAGGCTAAGTCATACCAGGAGAATGTTAAAAGAGACACTTCTGCCACCCCTCTGTATTTATAATTGCTAGAGTGGATGGCAGGAAATCTGGAACGCTGCTGTGAACTCAAGCGTGTCCTTAATTGTGTCCCACTGACAAGGCTTGCTCTGGTTCTGCTATGCAAAGAAGAGTTCCAAAGTGACGCACTCCTGCCACATGCCCCCATTCCCTCCTGCCTACGATGTACTTCTGACAGATCATCTATTCTAGAAGAGGGATATGATAAAATCACAGGAGCTGGAAATAAAGCAGGAAGGAGGATCAGAAGTCACCTACCACATGCCAGGTGGATCCCTGATGTCCCAAACCAGTGAATACAACAGTGACACGGCAAACAAGATGAGCCCCTGCACATTCTCCAACCCCACTGCCATTGCCTGGGCAACCTGCATTCAAACAGCCAAACACTCTTCCCTTAAAAACAAGGTGGCCAACGCAAACAGTTGCTGGCCTGAACTTTCTCTACACCACACCTGGTCACTGGCTGGGGCCAACTGGCACAGATCAAAACCTGTAGTGCTGGTACAGCCAGAGTAACGTGGGATATAAGCCCACTAGATGATAGCACATTATAAGGCATTGCCAGCAGTCAGAGAAGACTACTTGCAAGTTGCAAAATAAACAGTTAGAAAGTTTATTTAAAGGTGAAGTCACTCATGCTAATCAGATAATCCTAAATGATTACTCATGAAAACTTTATACCACATCCAGTCACCATGAATTGTTTAATCACCATCACATATTCTTTTAGAGTACACAGTCTATTATATGCCACTAAAAATATTACTTCACAAGTATTTTCAAGTTTGATTGCTTGTCTTATTCTTACACTATTAAAAATAACTTCGGGTTTGAAGGACTTCAAACATACCAGGTTAAGAGCTATAACAAATCTTCTCCATCCCTTCACACTATACATGCATATTTACCCATTTATTTCTTTTTAAACTGGCACGTGTCCCTTTTAAGACTCAACCACTTGCACCTTCTGCCTCCTAGAAGCAAGTCTAAGGTCACGCTGGGGAGGGGAAGAGCTCTCTTCAGTGTGACAATCCAGTTTACAGTCTTTCAGTTACAAAAAGACAGCAGGTTAAGCTTCTGCTAAATGAGCATATCTTCCAAGTTTCAGACCACAAAATTAGTGATTTAAATAATAATAAATGGCTACAGCATGAGCTTCAATTGTCATTGAAAAAAACATTTAAAAGGATCCTTCTTATGTACGTTTGCTAGACTATGCACAAAGGGTAAACAAATAACCATTCTGTGCTCTAGGTGTTGCCTAAATCTTAAAAAGTGGTAGGTTATCATCACCACAAGATGGTACACAGGCATATTTTCTGAAGTGTGACATTTTGGTTTGTTTCACTTGTCAAAAAATTTGTGAAAAAAATTTAAAATATTGAAAGAAATACCATTGAGGTCTTACATTTTTAGAGGAATTGGTAACTGCTACCTGCCATTTTACCAGAAAACTCAACCACAATGCTGACGATTTAGTTGAAATTATTCCTTTTAAAAAATGTGACTATGGCTTCCAATGCATTACAACTGGATGGGATTAAAATTAACCGTTTCTTAAAAAAGGAAAAATTCAGTGACATTCAATATGAGGGGAGATGTATGGTTAAAGATCCAAAGATAATGAATCTATGGAAGAATAATTTTAAAGACAGAGGTGCATATGTAGACCTTCACTCTAACCTAATTCTGTTCAACAAGATTTCTCTTTATTAAGTCATTTCAAATAATCTCTAGGAGAATATTTGCATTGAAGAACAAGTAGTGGTTGAAAGGAATTTCCATCTTGAAAACTGCCAGAATTCCTGTATTTTTTTACTAACTATAATTTATTTAGGCCAATCAGTTGGTGTATTCCAAATTACTCATTAAGAGATGGTAGTACTGGTATCTAAGCAAGCGGTATGATTTAAGAAGGACTGCATGTTCTGCTCAACTGTGACTATCTGTGGACAGCAGACCCAGAAGCCCTGGGGACCGCCTCTGGTCTGGGCGAGAGTTCTTGCTGACATTTTGGGGCGGGTGACAGAGCACTGACTGTGCCCTTAAAAACACCCTTCTGCGTGGGAAGGACATCCAGACACTCAAAAAAGAAAGAATGGTAGTGTGCACTGGTACTAAGTCATTATCATCACAGGATTAGAATTACAGTCTCTACCTGTCATCAGCCATGATAATTTATTAATAGAAAACTCACCATTTAATTCAGTCACTTGTGAACTCTCTGTAATATTTAGTCTTAATTTAAAGCTCCAAACGTTTTACATATATTTTGTTTTTTTATAATTACGTGGGCAAGCTAAAATGGGATAAACTGTAGTCAAATGCATGGGAAAGGCTAGCACAAACCCTGTGAATTACAGCCCTGCTGAGCTTTTGCAATTCTAGATAACTGTTGCTGGCATGCTAAGCACCCTGGACCTTTCAGGATTCAGCCCTGTTGTAGCTGTCAGAGTGAGTTACATCAGCTGAATAGAGATTCTGAAGGAAAATCTAGTAAACCTATTCCTGAGGGCTGCATAAGATTTTGTGAACACTGTTATTTCTTAGCCTGTAAAAAGGTACAGGCACACCAGAAGAAGGCTGTTCTGTTCATTTTTCACTTGATGCCCTCGTTTGCTATTCAACAGCATATCACTAGAGTTATTCATGCTACTATTCTGACTTCCAGGTTTAAACTGTTCACAATTCATGCTATGCATGAATAATCCAGCTCTTGACAAGGCTGTTTTATTTGCTTTTAAGCATGTTGTTTCCTTGAAATTTTGCTTCCGGTTTCTACACAGGAAATGAAAAATCAGGATAGTATATGGCATATAGGTGCCTCTAAAGGCTGACAGGAATGTCTTTTTCTTATGCACTTTACCCTAAATGGAACTGCTATTCTTTGTGCTCAGTAACCCAGAAAAAAAGGGGGAGAAAGAAAACCATGAGTGCTTTATTGCTATCTGCTAACTTTCCCCTTCATAGAAATGGACCATGATATGAATTATCATTCCCTGCATGAAGATTACACAGAAAAAACCAAGCTAATCTTGTTTTATCTGATGACCAAAAGGAAAAAATAATTCCTAAAAATAATTCCTCTTCTCGTTTTCCAACCAGCTCCTTCAGCAAATACTTTGGATGAAACAGATTGTCTGACAAATGATGGAAAGCATAGAGAAAGTTGAGCATCCTTCATAGAAAACATCCTGTCAACAGCATCCTAATCTTTCCATCTAGTGCCCATTAGCCTAAGCATCCATGAACGTAGCTGCCGTAGCAGCTAAACATGAAGAAATCTCTATCCTCAAGCCAGAACTAAACATACAAAAAACTCTACAGATTAAACTCCCTACCCTGAAGTTAATCTACAAACAATGAAGCAACTAAACCCATGGGAAGAGCAAGTACCATGTTACTCGTGGCCTGTGCAGCTTGAAATACAAAGAGGGTTAACTTTAACCACCTAAAACATACAACATAGAATACAAACTCTAACTGCAGCATAATAACAAACTCAGACAAAAAACACACTGCAGTCCCTCCTAAAGTATGCCAAAAGACTTATTTTCTATTACAATATCAGGTTCAAAAAAAACAAGTCCAGTAGTACAAATAGAGATGAAGAACTTAGATTGAGAAACCTTGAGGTTCGTATATCCAGAGGAAAGGAGAGCTGATTGTGTAACTGCTTCTCTTCTCACGTGTAAAAAAATACCCTTCTCACCCTGGCCGCAACTGTGTTCCATGAAGAGAAGACAAAAAGTCAGCTCTTCTTTTTTACCGTCCTCTGAGCTCCCAGACTCTCTCACTTCTTTCTACACCACTGGGCTATTCCAACCAAAAATTGAAAGATCAGTACAGCATCCAGAGCACCATACAACCGGCGCATTTAAACCCCTTATAGCTGAGAAGTAGCTTCTAGCCATTCCTTTGCCTTGGAGCTGTAGTCAGTCACCCAAGAAGGGAGAGGAACAGTTGCGGTATGGCAGTTTCAGTTAGAAGCTTCTAAATAGCATCTTTCTGTCATTTAGATTGACTTAATGACTTTTTCACTAGGTGCTAACTGTTGCCAGTTTCATTGTTGGGTATCTATCCATAACGCACCTCTCAGCCTGGGTAACACTGCTGCCTCCAGCCCTGTTCCACTCCTGGATGCTTTCAAGCTCCCAGTTCATACACGTAACAGTGTTAGGCACCATAGTTTCTAAATCACTTTGGGGACTGGCCTGCATTGGTCTACTTCATGGAAAAGAATTGGAGATGTCATGACAGCTAGGAAGGACTCAGAGCAAGTATAAAGCCACCACGGGTTACAGAACGAGGAACTGTCATAAATGCCAGGAAGCAACCTAAATTGCAATGTGCACAACTACCCCTGGCTTGTAAGTCTGGAATTATGTGCAGGGTTTTTTCCCCTCAGAACTCTCCTACAGCATGAGAACTATATATGAAGCTATACCTCTTCCCGGCTTGTCAAGTTCCACAATCTCTCCTTTGGTCTATCCTACACATTTAGGAAGGTGCTTCGGAATAAGATGAGAAGTCTTGGGGTTTAGTACAGAAAGCATTCAGAAAACCAAACAAATAAGCAAACAAAAGCATAACACTTTATATCTACCACTAATGTCACTATCACGCAGCGGATATGTATCCTAAATAAAATCAGTCACTGAGCAAGGAGTTTTTAACACCCTTGAACCTGGAAAGCAGAAGACAATTCTAATGAGATGGACTAGGCTTCCTGAAACAGATACTTTAGGTATAATTAACTGGCTGGCAGAGGTGAAAAGGGGAAAAGGAAGCCTACAGTAAAAGCAGACTTTTTCTTAAGGGGGGGCAGGGCGAGGATCAGACCAAAAGCAAATCTGGTTAAATTGCTGAGCACAAAATCAAGCCCACAGCTGGTAAGCAATCTGCAGCGATATGACTAGGTTATCCATGTTCCTGCAAGCATTGCTAGCTTCCCCAGGAAGTTTCAAAGGATAGTAAATAAGACAATTTTAAAGGCACAATTTTCTTGCTACAGACCCACCAACATGTCAGAATTAAATAATTAGCATCATTATTTTCAGTCTTTTTAACAACCCAGCAGCAGCAACACTTGTTTTGGAGAACTGTTTTAAGCACTGTGAGGACAGAACAAGTGGGGGAATAAAAAGAAGGAAAGAGAAAAGAAACATAAGAATTAAATCTACATTATTGAAATACATCACAATACATATAAAAACAGGAACGCACCAAGTGACTGTTCTCCTAATACATCTTGTTTTAGGCAGCTGATATTTAGTTTGGAAAATCGCTTCTACATGCTGCAACATACAAGATGTCGTGTAACAAAAATACTGCAAAAAATTAACATTGCCTGTTCCTGGAGTGCAAGACAAAGCCTGGAACACAGGCACAGGAAATCATGGTTCTACGTACCAGAAAATGGAAAATAATACCAGGATAAACAGTACTGACCAAACTACTGTATTCATGGGACCAAAGCACAGCCAGAAACAGTTCCATACAGGAAAACAAAAACCCTGAAGTGAACTACTCTTTGCAAAGAACAACAAAGTTAAATGTAGCAATACTGGAGGCTCTTCAGCATGTTGGAATAGGCATATACTATCCTTGAAAGTATGTATTTATTTGGAATAATTAAGTCATGACTTAATACGACCCATGCTTTCCACTACAAACACCAACTAATTGCAAAAGTACTTATCAGCCTACAGAAACGTCACAGTTCCCAAAAATGTGGGTGTTTACAGATACACTCTCTTCTCATGAAACTCGGGAAATTATCCAGGTTACTAAGTACACGTGCCAAGTGCTATTTTAGACACTGAAGTAAGTATCTGAGGCATCCACACAGGCTGCCAGATGTGCTGCAGGACTTACAGGACACTTGCATTTTCTGGAGCTACACCTTGAGGTCAGACAGGACAGAATAAGTATCACAAACTGGGTCTTCAGGTATATTAATTGCAAGTTAATTTAAAGTGCCTTCACAAATGGAGACATTGAAGAATATATATTTTTTTTTATCATGTCAAAATAGAAGAGAGAAGCTCACAGGAACATTCAGTGCTCCACTTGCTAAAGATTCAGTATTGCAGCTCACAGATGCTTGCTTACTTCTACAGCGTAAGTACACTACCGAGTTCTATAAAGTCAAGCCAAAATGCACATTCCTACAACTGAAAAAGGAGTTAAGAAAACATGAACATTTAAAATTTATGCAAAGACTTTACCCAGTAACATCCATGATCAGATGCAAACAAAGGAGGGAAGCAAGCATTATGTTTTTCTTCTTCACCTACAGAAGCACAGACCAAACCTTTCCTTTTTTAGCTAACTGTTCTGTTCACATATTTATTCTGAATTGAAGTGGTCTAATTATTTTTCTAAGGTTTCCACACTGAATCCTGACAAAGCACTTAAGAAATGTATGCAATACTTGACAAAAAAACCCACAAACAACAACAAAAAAAAAAACAACAAGCAAAACAGTAAAGTTTGGAAAAAATATTCTGTAGGTATAATAAACAAAAATTTTTAGGAATTGCTTAATCCCTGCCTCTTTCCATATATTAAAAAAAAATAAATTGGTCTTCCACACTCATACTGAAAAAGAAATAGGAATTTTGGATCTTTCTGGGTTCCTACTACCATCAGTGGAAGGCTTGACCATTTATTTCACTGAGCAAAAATATCCTGGCCTTATTACTCTGGAGTCCCAGACTACGGGATCAGGTTGCTGAATACATGAACTAATCCGATTAGTCAGTAAAAGGACTGAATGACTTCTCAGTCATGACTTTTCAGAATTTCAGCATGATCCACTCTCACCAAATGAAAGCACCTTAACATGGGGTAGATGTAAGGCTGTGAGTGAAGTTAAAACCACACTTATACTACAGTTTATAATGTATAATGACTCATATTCTCACTTACTTCCTGATCCCTCCAATCCATCTAGTCTTTAAATATAATAAAATTATATTCATTTAAAATGGCTTCAAATGTAATTCAAAAGCTGTGTGTAAATCTGGCCAATTAATATTTGTTGAATGGACAGTTACTAAAATTAATATAACCGCATTTTCCTAACATTGTCCTTTTCTTTTTTTCCTCTATGCTTTATCATAATAATGACAAAGGGCAAGAAATTGTCTTCCTGCTCCCACAACCTAAAAGTTACTTTTCCCTCTCCCTACATCAGGACAAAAGTACAATTACAAAGATTTTTTTCACCAAAAGTTCATAAAGGCAGGAAAAAATTAAGAAGAGTGACAGAGACTGACGTCAAAACAAAAATGGCCCAGCACTATGGGCATTCAACTGGGAAATGAAATACAAATGGTTAAATTCAGGTCCTCTGCTGGACAGGGACCAGAGATGAAATAACTGGGTTAAATCCTGAATGATTCTCCTAACCACTCACTGTAATTCCAGTTTGGATCAGTCCTGCTTCTGCTATAAGTAACATTGCTTTAGCTTATGTAAATATGAGCTTGGTATGCACTAGCCATGCAAATTATTCACCCTGTTTTTCAAATGATACACCTGGAATAAACTTGCTTGTAGGAGGACGTCTGCACAAGGTACAATCAGGCAGGAAAGTTCTGCTGTTTGCAGGAACCCACATTTGTACAAAGACTCCCCGCTGAGACTATTATTCAAGTGTTGTGGATTTTTATACAATCATATGAAGGAAAAACAAAGAAGAGAAAAAAAACAATCAGAATTTTCGCTTGGAAGACATTTTGTCAAAACCAACTCATAACTAGTATCAGGGAGGAACACTTTGAGCAAGCTAACCCTCAACGTCCTCAGTTTCAAAGATTTATAAGATTATTGAACAAATTACTCTGACTTGCTCAGAGCTGTACAGTCTATTTCATTAGCATACATTTGCAGACATTTACACATATACAAGGGAATGCAACACATTCAAATATTTTAGATCCCCATTACACGGGATGGTAAACCACATTAGCCTTTTCATTTATGGATATAGACCAGAGCCCTACCACTACCAAATACATTGATAAAAGTCAGAAACCCAAAGAATATAAAACAATTCCCTTCTCCAGGCTGCAAAGCAGTGTTGAGCTCTCTAGCCCCGTTGCTGACAGGAGCTCTGAAAGCAGTCTTCTCCGGATAGATGATGAGAGAATCTCCACATTACCTAGCAGATTGCTCTCTATGTTATCTATCACACCATGTGCTTAGAAAGAATCTGTTGTTTCTAATTTTCAGTGCATGAAAGTAAATCATTTCACACCATTTGCAGTAAGCAATAAGCAGAAGCATCTCTTCTACCCCAAGTCTATGTTTTTAAACAGATTTATATGAGAATAAATTACAGTGGTATGACAGCCTTAACCACAGCAGCCTGAAAAACTGCAGTTTCAAATCAATGCAATATCAACTACCTCAAATTGAGATTAAACCAAATAGGTGGGATTGCATAGCAAGCACGTGTTCATATACCTATTTTGAATATTCCATATAATTAGCCACTGTCCCTTATTGGGCTTTGAAACTCTTCTACCAGTTGTAGCAGTATGCATTGATGAGTCAGAGCCAATACGAACACTTCATAGAATTTTGTCCTGCTCTTGTTCATTGTAAAAATCACTTGGAAAAAAATGTCCATTTTAAAACACAAATGGCAAAGTATTCTGTCTTTTTAACAGTGAAATGCAGACATGTTTACCTTCTGTAGTTAAGTAATGAAGATACTATTTCCATGTGCAATAAAGCCCAGTAAATCATTCAGGGACTAGCTGAGGTGGTTGTTAATTCAGTTACAGACCCAGTACTCCAGCCATGCAAAGCAATCACACACCGATTTAAGTTCCTGAATACAGATCTGAATATCCTTCCTCTAAAATCAAATAAAATAGTAGATTAGAGTTAAAACAAAACATTTCTTGTGCTTGATTCCACCATCTTTAGTTAAAGTGCATGTAACATTTCAACCCTCAAAATACCCTATTAATTTCTCTGAGTCATGTTTGAGAGCAGGTTGTGAGTGATTGTAGCAGCTGGAGATGAAGCACACCTTGCTGCAGAATCATAGGGAATATCTTTTTTTTTTTTCTTTTTTAAAATCTCATAAAATTACTTGCCATAGATAAATGCATTTAGTATCTGCACTTTAAATTAGACTCCGGACAGACATGCTAAATCTGTATTAATTTTCCAAATGGGCATTTTAGGGAGAAAAAGGTAATCTCCCCATAAACTGCTCTATTTGACAATCTTTATTAAAACAATGAAAAAGAAAAAAAAAAAAACCCAACTGTTATGGAATAATTGTTAAACAAGGGGGTAAAGCAGTGCTGCATTAAAAAGTCAAAAATGTTCTATGCTGGGCCTAGATACAGATGAAGAAAAGTAAATAGCATTTAAAAAAACACCCATACCACTCTGTAACTGCATGCAAATAAATACAGTAACAGTATTTTAAGCACAGTTAATGATTTTAGAAGGTCCACTAAGAATTTGTTCAACATGTGGTTATTTAAAACCTGCTTTTACTCTTTACTGTTTATCTGCTTTACAATATGCATTCACTATGTTTGTCTGATGCTTTTATTCATTTTTTTTTTTCATACAGAATTCATTATTGGAAGGTCTTATTCCTTTAAATCAGAGTCCTTTTTCAGTTTTAACAAGGTTACATCTAATATGTACTTGTAGTCAATGCAGATTTTTTTTTAATGAACTTATTAAAAATAATAATGATGCTCCAGAAACCTACATATTTTGTATAAAAATATGCATACTTTTGCCCTACATCTTTTTAGAAGTCTACATGGCAATAAGAATTAATCCCTTCCAAAAGCAGATGCCACTGTATTCATGTTCTCCTACATACAATGATCAGTTTCAAAATAACAGAAAAATCTTGTTCATTTCAGAAATTAAATTTCCAGTTAATTGTCACATGGGAAGCCCATTCACAAACACGTAGAGAGAGAATTTGATACATAAACTTACATTTTTCACCTGTTCAGGTATCTTTTCAGTGTTATTTTCAGTCTGACCTGACATTCCTTGCCTTCAGTTGTAATGACATTGGTTCCAGAATTTAGGCATGAACCTTCAATATAAAAATTAAGGAATTCACACACCAAATTCACAGGGGTGAGAACACCGACTTAAAAGTGATAAATTCGCTTACTAGTAAGAGCTCTGAGTTCAGAAAATGGATTGTAGGGTTTAAACAATGTCCTGGTTTTATTTATGTGACATTCAAAATAAACTACTGTTCGCTATACAAGTATATAAGTACATTTATATATACATGCGAGTATACACACATACACACATTATGTTTATTGTGGGTTATTTCCTCTTTTTAGTTTCCTAAGAATTAGTCCTACCACCACATATTAGAGAATTAGTAATTTAAAATTGTATTTTCCTTAGGCAAATATTTTTTTTACAATTCAATCATGTTTTCACAGAAGATGCCTGATAAATTAATTATGCTGATTATCTTAATTTTCTACATAATGGTAATAGAATTGTCTTTACCTGTTTAATGCATTTGCAAAGGAATAACACGTTCCCAGTTACCATATAGTTTCCTAGTAATTATCAACTGTTCAAAAAGATTTATCTGTTAAACATGCTAATTCTCAAAAATATTTCAATCATGAGAAGCCTGATAAAAGAACTAATGAAACTGGCAGTAACAGTATCATTTTATGCTGTGGCCCTTGGTTTAGGGTGTGTGACACACACTGGATAGTACAGTAAGTCTAACGTATACAAGGAGTTAAGTACATCCCCAGCTACATGCAGTCACTCGTCCTATCAAAGTTGGTGTAAATTAACGCTTTCAGTTGCATAAATAGAAAAAAGTTACTACATTTTCAAATATTAAATATAAACAAAAGTGTTATATATTTAAGAGATTGATAATATTGGTTGATTAAAAGCTTGATTGGTATATTTAAGGCTTGATTGATACACAACTGACAAACTGCTATTAAATATAACTCACTTTAAGGTTTGTAAGAGTAAATATATTTTCATACTATATTCAAAACTGCATGGTAAATTTTTATTTCAGCTATATGGACAAAATTAATGCAATAATCACATAACAAAAACCCAAACAGCCAAGTAGCAGAGTGAAAACTGTCGTATTTGTACCTGCCCACATTCTGGATCACAGCTGTGTGAAAATTCTCTGTGAGCCAGGAGCAAGATGCACAGCAGGGACAGAACTGTCACATAATAAATACCCCAGGTTTCTTTAAAAGTAACTCTCAGGAGTAGGAAAATGTTTAAAGTTTGCTACAGAGCTTGATTTTGAGGGGAGAAATGTTCTGAGAGCAGCAAAAGCACAAGAGCTCCTATTATAGGCTACGTCCTGGTTTTATTGCATCACTTTACTATAGAAGCCCATCTGATCTTGTCCATTTTAATTACAAGGAGGCTCAGAACTTATTTCATATCTGCTCGCTGGGTCTGGAAAATGTTTTATAGTGAAAAGGAAATGAGAAGAAGCAGTAATATAGATGAACTCAAACATAAGTATTTAATAAATACCTCCTTTAAAATCAGCTCTAATAATTTATTGTGAAATATATTCAAGCTTGGTCCACGGTAATTTTAATTCAAATAAACACATCTAAATTTCTCCCATTTTTACCACTACAATATATGGGGGGTTTTGCCTTTTCTTTAATCATTCTGCCAACAGTAGACTGATTGGTATTTCTTTAAGCATGCAATCTACAGCATTCTATTCCAAAATGGCTGGGAAAATCTTTGCCATGACTCCCAAATTGCAACATGCTAGAAATTCACAGGTTTTCAAAGCTGCTGGTTGAAGATATAATGAAAGGATCTAAGGTTTATGCATGAATCAGCATCCCCTTGTCATAATGTCATGGTGCAGTGATCCCTGCAGAGCTGTAAGACTTTATTTAAAATAGAAAAGCTCAACACTGACTCTTGAGCCAGCAGGATTAAACGTCGAAGATTGTGCATATATTACCTCTGTGCTAAAACTACTACACGAAAAACTTGTTACAGTTAGGAAAGTTTTATAGTACTCCATAGGAAATGTCTCTTTAGGTGACTCAAACAGCCTTTCAGTGCAAAAATGTGTGTGTACATAACACAACTGTCCCTGTTTGGCTTGGGGAATTTAAGAGGAAAGGATTTCATCTTCACCAGTTTCCTCTTTTTGTGTTTTGACAGAATTAACCATTTTTTAAAGATCTGATGTCACTCATGGTCAGCACTCCTCCAATCAGACTAGGCCAAATTACACTGTGCTGATGGACAAGAAAGTCCAATGGTTAGGATACCTTCCAGTTCCACCCTATGAATTACTCGCAGTACCCGTATCTTTGCTCCAGCTGCTAAAAGCCAAAGAGGTTCTGTTAGTGTGAACTGCTTTCTTCGCATTTGCCTTTACCACCTAGACTGTAATCCTCCAAATCACCCAGAAGTCTCAAAAAGGGCTAAGCCTAGCCTATTTCTCTTGAATGGCGTCACAGTAATCATCATAACAGTGAACATTTCTCTTCGTTGTGACATTAGTCTGAAGAAAGACTGCACCATCTCTCAGTCAAAACCATTAAGCCTCCTAGTGACACTCGCAAGGTGTCAAACTGCAATTAGATTCCAACGGCTACTCCCAATGACCTGTCAACACAGCCCTGCACAAGACTCGCAACAGTCCAACAACCTAAAGCGACTATTTCTTACGGATGTGAGCTAAGGCTACCTACTCAGAGTGTCCATTCCACCTCTGCTACACATATCTTCTGGTCACCTTTAAATGACTGAGTACTCTTACCGTTTCAAACTTCCCTCAAGGCTACATGACCACCATCTCCTCTTTTCTGGATATTAGGAACCCAATTTAAAAGTAGTACCAGCAATAAAACTCACTCGTCTCAGAACTGCCTGCTCCATTAACAGACTCTGAGCAAGTGCTGACACTAAGTTTGAAGATTCCTTTAAACAGGTTTACAGTGGGATTTTTGCTTGGTTGCCTTTAAAGCCGAGGGAATTGCAGGCCCCAGTTCCCCTTTGGGTCACAAGCGGCAGAAGGGAGACAGGATAGCAGGGTGGCGGAGCGCCGGGGGAATGCGGGGGTACGGCTGCGCACCGCCTCTGCCACACCATTGCCCAGTTTCTGCAGCCTGAGGCTGAGCTGGGTTGGGGTTTATAAATCAAAAGCTGAAGTATTTTGATTGTCAATTGTAGAAAATGTATTTGTTATTCTTAGGGCAGAACATCATTACTGCTATTACGGTACAAGACTACCACTACACTTAAGTGAAGAAAAATCGCCTTGCTGGATTGAAATACCTGGGTAAATACTGAAGCATTTTCAGTTCTGTATTATCCTATATTTCTGTGACCTTCTTTCACACCTGCACTGTTTTAACTGTTGATAGTGATGGGTTTGAACACAGGTTCTTTGTGCCCTAATCTGGAAAAAAAACCCAAAACAAACCAAAAAACACAACCTGCAGGTTTTTCAATATTTCAAAAGAGAAGCAGAGACAAAACCCAGAAGGATCCTCCTTACCCATTTGTGCATGCACTGCTCTGTGATCAACTGCTAAATTCTGCTTCTTATATGGCAACTATTAGCCTTCAGAACTCATTGTTCTTCAACCAAACCTTTCCTGGAAGACAATCGGAGACACTATACATATTTTGAGCACATGCTCCACCAGTCAGTTAAATCCAATTGACAAGATAGCGGGACTAAACCAGCAGCAGTGACTGAGGTGGCGAAAAGGCAAGTAATTTGGTGCTCTTCAAACTACTTGAAAATTGAAGCCTTAGACAACGTTCAGACAAAGGGAAGCCCAAAATGTGGATAGCATCTCCCTTCCGCTGGAAGTCTCGAAGTCCCTCACTGCAGTCTACAGCCTACACATGTCATCTCAGTATTGTAAGAGTTTTCCAAGATGGCTAAGCTCAAAAACAAGGCTATGCATGAACACAAACTGATAAACAACCTGATGCAGTTCGAGAAAGGTATCTATCCTTTACTTTTGCAAAGATCAAGTGGCTATACCTGGCTCCAGTAATAATAGGAAAAAAAAAATATCTGGCATTTTACATAAATTATTTTCAGGATTTCATTGACTTCACAGAACTGAGAAAAACAGAAAGACCCACCACATCTTTGTGGAATGCCATCTAGACTGCTACACAGCCCCTTACTTTACCAACAGTCCCAGCAACATATACTGCAAATACTAACCACATGCAGTTCTGGTTGCTGCAAACCCTCATTGCCTAAGAGAGCAAGAACTCCTCCAAGCAGCTCGCAAAGATCAGCAAAGCATACTGTGGCCGATTACGTGCTCTGACCTTTCTTGACTTCAGCTATGTATGCTATACCTTCCTATCCTCATACATGCCACTGAAAGCTCCTTGGGTCGAGCTCTTGCCCCACCTATCCCAGCACCTTTGCCGAGATGCCCCTCTTCAGCACCATCACACCTACCACGGCGGAGCTAAATCGGGGAAGGAAAAGATAAAAAAATAATAAAAAAAGAAAAAATACCGCCTACTGGGAGTAAATTGCTCTCTCTGGCAGCCAGTTTCAAAACTCAGCGTCCCTCACATCTGGTCCCTTGGCGGGCTGGGGCACTGCCTGGGGGGAGCCGGCACCGGGCAGCCGGTGAGCCGCAGGCCAGCAGGAGCGGGCAGCCCGGGACAGGGGCGGACAGGGGCGGACAGGGGCGGACAGGACAGCCCCGCCGCACGCTCGCAGCCCTCACTGCCGAGACGGGTCCGCAGCCCTGCACTGCACCGCGCCAGGCCCCGCCGGGCGGCTGCGGGGGTCAGGCCCCGAGCGGCCCGCAGAAGCGCACGTCCCTGCGGGACCCCGCGCCCAGGGCTGCTGCCTTCGCGCTCGGACACCGCACCGGCCCCACCGCCTCCCGAGCAGCGCATGTGCCCCGCGGCACGCGTGCGGCCGGGCCCGGCCTCGGCGGCCCCAGGGCAGAGCGGGCGGGACGGAGCGGAGGGCGAGCGGAGCTCCCGGGGCGGCGAGGCGGAGCCCGCGGCACCGCGCGGCGTGACACGGCAGACGGCCCCGCAGCCGCCCGCCCCGCGCCCCCTCGACTCGGCGGCGGGAGGGGGCCGCGGCCCTGCCCGCGCCGGCTAACGGGAAGGCTCCGCAGCCGCGGCGGAGCCCGGGGGCGCTGCGAGCGGCCGCGCAGCCTTACGTAAGGCGCGGGGAGCCGCCGGGCGGGGGCGGCAGGAACCATTTCACACCCCGCGCAGGCGGCGGAGGCGCGCGCAGAGCCCCGCGCCCCGCTCCCGGCGTTCCCGCACCTGCCCGCGGGCGGCGCCCCCGCCCGCGCCACACCCGCCCCCGCGCGCACCCCCGCCCCCGCCGCGCGCAGCCGCCCCGCCCCCGCCGCCACGGCAGGCTGGCGAGCAGCGCGCGCCGTGCGCAGCGCCCGTTACTCACAGGCGTTGGTGACGGCGAAGCTGTTGGCCACCTCCAGGTTGTCGATGTGGGGGGTCAGCCTGAACTCGGAGGTGGAAAACTGCACCATCCCCACCCGGAACGCGCTGTACTCCTGATCGGCGCCCCTCGGGAACAGCCCCCCTGCAGGGACACACACACACACGCACTCGCATCAGGCGGGCGGGGGCACCGGCAGGGCAGCACCGCGGCCGCGTCCCCTCCCGCCGCCGGGCCCGGCGGTGCCGGTACGCCCCGCCGGCTCGGGCAGCCTGCCGGAGCGGCGCCGGCTGCGGGTCCGTCCCGTGCCCGGCCGCCGCGGCGGAGCCCCGGGGGCGCGGTTCGGGGAGGGCGAGGGGCCGGGGGAGGCACCGCCGGGCGCCGGGCGGGTACCGCGGTGGGGCCCGGCGTGCGGCGACACGGCAGGAATGCCTGAGTGACACCGGCGGGGGTGAGGGAGCGGGAGGTCCGTCGGGACGAGAGCGCGGTCCCCCGGCATGCCGGCACCTACCGATCTGGATGCTGTTAGAATTGACCCCCCAGATCAGTCCCCACAACACAGGAGCCAGGAAGACAGAAATATGCATAATCTTTTGCATTTCCAGGAAAAGTAGAGCATCCACAAAGCCACGGAAACAGCCCTTTCTTCTTCCTCGTCCTCCTCCGCGGAGCGCGCTCGTCAGCGAATTAGATCCCGTGCGGGGGGCGAGCGGCGGCCGGGCGCGCCGGCCACGGCAGGGACGGGCGGGCGGTAGCCCCGCGGCAGGCGCAGGAGAAGCCGTTGCCCACGGTGCCCGCTGCCGCCGGTCCGCGTCCCGGCCCCGGAAATAAGCGGCTGGGGAAAGGGGGGGGAGGGCTGGGGGGGTGGCCGCGTGCCGTTGGCGGCGGCGCCGCTGTGCTCCCGCTGCCTGAGCGCGCCCGCCGCCCGGCCCTGCCCTCACACGCGCTCGCCCGCGCTCCCTCGCACCCAACGGGCGGGCGGCGCACCCGGCGAGGCGGCGGCGCGCCTGCGCGAGCGGCGAGCCCGGCGGGAGCGCGCCCCTCCCGCCCCCTCGGCCGCCGCGCCCCGCCCCTCCGCGCGCGGCCCCGCCGCCAACCTTCAGCACCGCGGACAGAGGCGCCGCGGCGGGGGCGGGGGCGGGGGTCCGGGCCGGTGCCCGCGGCGGCGCCCCCCGCCCCCCCAGGCCGGGTCCCCGTTGTCCGGACCCCGCGGCCCCGGGCGGGGGGTGTGTTCCCACCGCCTGCCCCCCCGAGGGAGCGTACCCGAAGCCCGGCACCTCGGCCCGACCGCCCCGGCGGGGGGCGCTGCCCGCGGGCAGCCCCGGCTCCGCGCTGCCTTCCCCGGGCAGGTTCGGAGACAGGAATCAACCACATGGCGATTCCCCTCTCCGACAGCCGGGGTCTTAGCTCAGCTGGAAAACTGAAATGCAAAATCAAAACCCCACCAAAGCCCAGAACCCTTCGATTTGTTGAGAGCTTTTTTCTTTATTTTTTTCGCTAGTCATTACCCAGCTGATATTCGGATGTAGCCACCTTCCAGGTACATCCGAAAAGCTTATTTTTTACTGCTCTACCCAAACCAGAAAAGTTAATATACGTGAAGGTTTAAAGCTGTTCAGATAATTCATTTTCATGTACAACAGAGATTTTTTTTCCCAAGATGGGTTCCAGCTATATTAGCTAGACGTATTATTACTGCAAGCTAAATTTAACATTTTTCAGTTTGGCACAAAGTCTGTTGCTATGCACCACACACACACACACACACATGGATACACACAGACACACGCACATATCTTACAGAAGAACAGGCAGTGCAGCGATGCTGTGACTGTGACAATGAATATGCTATTAAATGATCATTTGCTGGCATATGGGTTTTTTTAATTTTTTATTTTTTTTTACTAAAGATGAGGAATATCCATGTAGGAAAGGATACTGATCTTGCATTGCATTTCCTTTTTAATTATTACATTCTCTTGTTTCTCCTTCCAGATACAAAGAAGGACCTTGAAGCTTCAGATGCCCAGATGTCAATAAAAGTACAAATCCTGAACACATAGAAGTAGGCACTTTGAGGCCCTTTACCCATCACTGTTTTTTCATGACAAGTTTAGTTTTTGAAGCCCTTTACCATCACTATTTCATGACAAGTTTAGTTTCATTTCAGTCATTTCACCAGGAAATTCTGTACTAGTTTCTGCCTGTATTTGTTTCATTTTCTCTCTCCCTCACCACAAAAGAGATGAGCCTCTAAAAGAGAGTGAGCTTCAGCATCATGAGCTTATAGACCCTATGGTGTCATTTGGGTGGAATGGCAGAGTTACTACAGCCCGTCCTTGCTCTCCTCCCCCCAGCCTGGTCCCTCCTGGTAGTCAGGTTTTGTGCTCCATGGTAAGACCTACTGCTGAATTCCATGAAAGAGGCAAACGGTGTCATTGTGGCAATCGATAGATTAAGATATCAGAGGAAAGCTTGCGTTCAGCTACCCCTCACTGTGCCCTTGATAATGAGACGTACCATTATTTACTTCTAATAAATACTTCAATGCAATATTGTCAACCTTTAACAAGAGTACGGCTCAATCAGAAACATACATTACACCCAGGTCTAAAGAATCCCCTTCTGTATATAAAACAAGGTTAAAATGCAGCAAAGATCTCAGTTTCCAGATTATACTTTAATATTTTATAATAAATGAAAAAATCCTGTTTGCCAATCTACATGACAGCTGCATAACAAGCTAAAATATAAAAAGGATTAAGATGATGGAAAATATAAATATGAAATCTAGATGAATTCCACTTTTTGGACTAATTGTCTTCACAGTTCTGGGAAGGATTTAGATGTCTAAGCTCTGTGTGTGTGATTAAGATGATGGAAAATATAAAAGTGAAATCTAGATGAATCCCACTTTTTGAACTAATTTGTCTTCACAGTTCTGGGGAGGACTTATGATCTCTAAGCTCTCGTGTGTGTGTATGTATTTGGTTTCATTTGGGGGCATGGGGCTGTGTCTTAGAGAGCAGTGCTATTCCACATGCACATCAAGACCTTTCCCAGATACAGCAAGAATAATTCATGGTGATGCACATTTTATCTGCTTAGATAGGAAAATGATATTTTATATTTTATACTAAACCATTAGTAAATGCTAAACTAAATTTGGATCCCAAGGTAGTGGGCACTACACAACGAGCAACCTTAGCAACCTTACCCAAATCAAACAGTTTATAGACGGTCCTGAACCCAGTTTCTGTCGTGATGGTGTCCTTGCCACACCTTTCAAGTTAAAGACCTATAGAACATAGCATAGCAGGTAGGTAAAATAAAAGTGATCTGAGTAAAAAGTTAATAACCAATTACAGCTGGGGGTTTTGTACAGACTATTTGTGCTGAGTTAACTGCTGTGTCAATCACAACTAATACCACCTCAGCTGTTGATTTTCTAATGCATATTTTTCCATTACAGAATTGTGAGTATGTATATGTACACATCGTGTACAACGTGTGTATGTATGCATGTGCATGTAATCTTCCAGATTTATATCACCATGTCAG
The DNA here is from genome assembly GCF_963210335.1 of Falco punctatus. Lineage (NCBI taxonomy): Eukaryota > Metazoa > Chordata > Aves > Falconiformes > Falconidae > Falco > Falco punctatus. The sequence goes on along the minus strand of NC_137580.1, from coordinate 79,054,221 downwards.
CACACGTTGAAGAAATGTCAAATGATATGGCCATATTCTACTGTTGGTGTGCCAGAGAAAAACAAAATGTTTCAATTGAGATGAGTAACTACAAAAAGACAGCATCGGGTAGTCAATCAGCAAGAAAACAGTTTAATCAGAATTTAATAACAAGGAAAATGCTGATAATAAAATAAGGCCTTCTTCAACTCTCTATGTTTTATAACAGTCCTATGCTAATGGAAAAGATGCAAGCAGGCAAAGGAGGAAAAAAATTTATAGGTGATAGTAATTTATGACCGTGTACTAAGAATAGACATACTCATTAAACTGTGCATAAAAAAATCAGGCTACATTACTGGGAATCACATTCAATACTTTTGCATAAGGAAAGGAAAAGAATCTAGAAAGAGGTAAGTAAGGATTGTAATCTTTAAAACAGAAGATTACATTCCTATATGCATTCTTCTAAATCCATAATAAAAACTCAGATAAAAATGCATTAGTTCAGAATCCAAACAAAGCATCAACAGGGGGACCGTTAATAATAAGCATCAATCACTTGTTGATAGGAGTGTAGCAGTGCAATAACAGTAAAAGCAGTGACAGATGACAGAAGGCCAGATATCAAATAATAAGATGTCAACCCCCTAAAAAGGCTAAGTGCTTAATCCTGATCCCATAGAAGTACAGGAGAGATTTGCTACTTATTGCAAAGAATGCAGGATTCAATCATAGCTGTATTTTATTTAATAGGTTCTAATGGACGATATTCTGAACATAAGGTAGAAGTTGGTGAGGAAACTAAAAAAGGATAATGTATGTGCTAATCAGAAATAAATGTGATCAGGAATACATTTCCTTAGCAATTCATCTTGGCACAATGCTGGTTGAGGCAGTGACTGTAGTTCAACTAAATGTTTGTATGTCTTTAGCAGATGCACAGGAGACGTGGGAAGAAACTTGGAAATGACTGAAGGACTGGAAACCACTGCATATACTTACCAAAAAGGTAGTTTGGAATGACTTGATGGCATGGAGTACATGCTTCAAGAAAGTAGCGCTGATAACATAAAGCATTTGAGGAGATGGATGCAATAAAAAACTCTGTATTTGAATGCTGTTATTAATCATCTTCAGATTACAAATGGAGTTTATTTCTTGTTTTGCTGGTTTAGTAATGCGTCATTGGCCATGGCAATCACGTGCTGAGCATTGGGATGAATTCCTCAACCCCGGAGAATGCTCAGTTAAAATCAGATTCTTTTCTAAAAGTCCTTGTTAAAAAGTTAAATTCTAAGAAGGCCCTTGGCAAAAGCTCAGACGGAATTGTTATAGTGGTCCCTTCTGGCCTTAGATGCCATCAATATTTGGCTTTTGTATATTCAGAATTATTTTCATTATTTTTTTTCATTCAAAAAAGAGCTTAAAATATGCAGATTTTGTAGGATGCAAAAATGCTGTACCAGTGTATGAATCCTGTCATTCTATGTCCTATCAATAAATTCTTTCCTTCAAAAAAGATTGTTGTCTTTGGATTTTTGAAATCTGCAGAAATTTTGACAACACCAATAAATGTAAATAAAGAAAAAATACAAATGGAAGTTTCAAGTTCCATATCTTTCTTAAATTGTTTAGTCCCATATGTTCATTCTGGATTTCAAGAGTCTTTTTAAAAATAAAAAGTACACTGTGATCTCTCATGCTCGCTCTGCTTCCTCTTCTGATTAGCAGACACGTACTGTTCCCTTTAACAGCACATATACCCAGGGATGACACATGCTAAGGAATAGCTTATGCCACCTTCTTTTATGTGATTCTGATGGTGAAAAAAGCAACATCACTACCCTGTGGTATAACTAATGGGAAATAATTGGCGATAATCATACAACTTTAAGTTCCCTTTGTTGCAGAGTAGCTGTGACAGTGAAGTGTGTAACTAGTTTAGCTAACCATCGCGAGAAATTTATAGCGAACTGGGATTTACTTTATTTATCTAAGCTACTTGCATTCTTGCTATTTGCAAGAGAACTTATATTTATTTTGCTGATAAAATCATGTAGTTATATGCTGAACTGTCTGTGTGTGTGGAAAATCTGCTATAGATTAGTTCAGTATCTTTCTACTGAGATTATAGCAAATTACATTATTAAGGCTCCAGGAAAAAGATGAAAGGAACACTTTCAAATTAGACTATGCATGTAAATCCATGATTCTTGTCTGACAACATGTTCTCTTTCTTTCCAGCAGTACAAAAAACTTCCATTGCTTTGCCTCAGTCCCAAGGAATACATTTCTTATCCTTGTCCCAAGTTTTTCCTGCCTAACTACTACCTCTCTTCTTCCTTGCTGTCTCCTTCCTTGCCTGATTTCCATCTGGTTTTCCGAAGTATCACCATCAGAATCTTATTTTCTCTCCTGTTATTTTGATTTTACCATCCCCATTCCCCCTGCAGAGCACAGCTAATTCGAATGTGTCGAGATTTTTGCTTTAGACTGCAACAGCAGCCTTGATCCTCTATCTTTTCATCTGCCACCTCTCCCATCTGTTCCACAAGCAATGCCAGCCTTGACTCCAGCGTTGTTTTTTATTCCCATCATGTTCTTATTCCTCTTTCCATGCCAGCGTCTGTGTTTGAAATACTAACCCTACGCCCATTTTTCAGGTCAGTTCTTAATCATTGAAATTCCTCTTTCGCCTTGCAATCTTTTCTGTCACCTGTGAGAAATGTATTACTTATTCATAACGAAAAGCCCTTTGGAGATGATGAAGACATCAGATTTCATATACTGGTGGACTGTATTCTGCCAAGGTATGGTACTTGTCAAAGCACCAGTACTTGTCAAATCGCCTCTCCACCTCAGTTCCCTGCATTCCTAAACAACACGTGAAAGTGTTAAAAGGCAAATACAAGCTGACAAGAATGTTGTCATCTGCTCTCTGTTGACATATCTAGGATACACTTTTGTTGTTACTCATTTTCTGATTTCTACTCACTTGTGACTTGGACCTTTTTTCTGTACAACAGAAGCAATTTCCTGAAAGCTAGGTGTTTTCTCCCTCAGCAATCGCAGCACCACGCAGGGATCTCGCATCTTCAGAATCCCAAGTGATGACACCAAGGAGCAGCTCCGGATCCACAGGTTACAGACAGGTTGAAACCCAAGGCCGGTATGTGCCTGTGATCATAAAACCTGTGTATATGCCTGCTCAAACACTCCTTATGGCTGTGCTTGACTGTGGATATTGTAGGAGGTTGTTTCTGTCCCCACCGCGAGCGTGCAGTGGTAGGATTTTGAACAAGGATACTGGGCAAATACCAGCCTGTGGGAAACGGACCGTGTAATGATCATCCTCAGCACAGAGCAGGCACGTTCTCAATTTAATGTTTCATTCATAAAAAACTAGCCATAAAATATATGCTTACCTCACCTGCCTTAGGAACCGGGAGAGATCAGCTGATCTTTTCCGAGTTTGAACCTGTTGCGAATCTTGAATAGGTCAAAAAACTTCAGAGACTTGACTTCTTTTTGTAACCTGACAAGGTAAAATTAGCTCATGAACAGTGAACTTCTGTAGAGAATGGAAGTCCTGACAGCAGTACTGCCCTGCTCGTCAACACTGTAATTCGTTATTAATCCCGTGACCTCGCACGGGATTCGGGATAGCATTCACAGAAGCTTTGCAAAGGTGCTTTCCACCGCAGCAGAACTAATGAATCCCTAACTTTTTTCGTTAAAATCCTTAATCTAAGTAAGACTGCTTCTCATAATGTTCCACAGTGAAGGAGTGAATCTCTCCTGCTTAACTTCTTGTCTGGAACAGCGTCTGTGCGCTCTCATTGTTGTGGTTGCACAAGGCTTCGAGGCCCAGAGCCCTCGGAAGGAGCAGGAGAGCTGCAGTGGCCATGCTGGCGTTAGCCCTGCTTTTGGCCTGGAGGCCAACGGCTCAGGTGCCAACCCAGGGGAGGGGGCTAGGGCACCGTGCCACCTCTGTCCCTGGGCGCTGGGCTGCCCACCTCCAGGCTGCCCAGTACAGCACAGGCAATTCGGGTGGCTGCTAACACAGCAAGATATACGATGGTAACAGACTGCTTTTCTGCTCCCCCCACAGCAAAGTACAACAAAATTCACCATGGTCACCAAGGGAGTAACAGAAACCTCCATTTTTCTGCTTCGGTAAGGGTCTTACAGAAGTGGCAGAAGGTACCTGGGCATCCGTTTCCATTTATACCAGTACCACTGGTCACAGCCATAACTGCTCCACACCGACCTGGCAGTCTAACCTGGTTTCATGTGTCCACATGTAACGGAGACCATTTATAAGCAAATTGTGTAAAGCTGCGTATTTTATTCTTTTTTTAAAAAAATATATTTTTAGAAGTAAAAAGAAAAAATCAAACCAACCTTTCTTTTTACAAGACAGATGTTTTTGTTACAGGTTTGGTTTCAAAAATGGCTGTGTTATTACAGTGCATTTTTATGCACTGTAGATCGCTTTTATAGTTTTATAATTTGGTCAAGGCTTTTGTCACTAGGAAAATAAAGGGAAATTTCAGCATAAGAGATTAAACACTGATCAGTCCAATGTTCCCTGTTATGTTTTTAATCAAAAATAATAGAAAAAATATCAATCATAGAAAAAGACTTGATGAAATGTTAAAATAATGTATTTTACAACACGAATAAGTGACATATTAAGCTGTTGTAGAAGTTATAATATGCAGCTGAAGCACTTAGCAACTTTAAAAATAAAGTTGGAGGAACAGATAGAATTGCATGAAACAAGATAATAATTCCTTTCTTCAGGAAATATCCAAAAGATACAAAGTTTTTGTTTTGTTTTGTTCAATTACCCACTTCAGGCGTTTCACACTATTCTTTGAAAAATCAGATAAAAAGTAAGATATAAGATTAAAAGGACTGTTGTGATTTGAAACACCAGCTCTCTCATCCTTATCATTATGATCTTTCAGCAACAGAAGTATCTTTTGGGTTCACTGTTTACTTCCTTGGTATCAATAGTTTTTATCTTGAGAAAATCATCTTGTCAAGAAACAGCTCACTCGAGTTATCACGGGAATGTACAGCGTCGTGCTCAACAGAAGTTTATTTTTAGTTCTGAAAAACCACTTTGGTGGTTCAGTCCCAGAACTAGTTCACAGCACAGATAAGAAATATTTTTACTTTCACCTCTGCATAGGCACATCTTTCCAGAGTTTAATTGTGATAGTGTGGTGTTAATGACAAGCTTTTACAGAAGGAGAAAAACCAAACCAGAAATGTAAGAAAAAATAAACAATTCTTATGAGGTGCCTAATTACATACTTTGGACTAGAAATACATCTACATCATAGTAAATGCACAGAAAATAATGTTCTTCTAACTGCATAATTGCTTTAAATATAGGGTTTAATAGCAGAGCTTATAGCATAAAAATTTCTGATTATAATATTTGTGGCATCAAGGACAACCTAGATGAAGCTGCTTGTCTTTACTGAAACTTCATTTGTGTTACAATGGAAAGTTATACAGATTAACTGCTAGCCATTATTAGAGTCTATGTAGTCATCATTTAACCTGACACTTGCCTATATTATTCCTTGCTAATTGCATTGCAGTAATAAGGTGTACGCACAGAGACGATGTGCAAGGCAGCTGGGTTCTGAACAATTTTAAATTTACGGTTTCCTTTCAGTACAGGTCAGTGTGCCTGGCGCTAGGAATGCAGCAGGGGCTGGAAAAGAAAGACAAGCTGACGGTGCTTCAAGGGCAGCTCAAAGATGATAGTACAACAGCCGCCTAATTTTGGACTTCAAAGCATCACCGTCCTGACTTTAAACCAGCTACAAAGGAAAGCAGCCTACAGACAGAGTCAGGATTTACGCCACAGCTTGGGGATACATGGGCCAACAGGAGGTGCACTCCTACAGGGATCCCTCCTCTTCTCCAACTCCTGGTTGTACCCAGCCTGTCCGTACCAGCCGTAGCTACTGTGAATACAGTGTTTATGCCTTTCTGTTAAATCAAACAGAGCTGCTAATATGATCCAATGCACTTACTTCCTATGACTAAAGCTATAAAAAGTCTTCACTGATGCAATCTGAAGTAACTATAAGTACTGAGATGCATTTTCTGGAGGCGAACCCTCTCTGAATTTGCCTCTGTTCTGCTGGTGTCCCTGTCGTTTTAGTAGTACTAACAAAATCAGACCTTTGTTTTAGAGAATGGTCAGCTGGAGAAATAAATGTTAAAGGCAATGAAATGAGCTTACCCAAAACACAAAAGGCCTCCTTTAGAAAAAGCAGGGGAAATATAAAGAGATGAGAAACTTCTCGCCTCAAATGTGTATCCAGAATCATCCGGTTCTTACTCATGTTTTCATACCAGAATAGCAGCAATAGTTCAGATTTTCTTTACAGCAAAAAGAATTCAGTTATTTGAGGCAGTTAGGGAAAATCACAGCTCTCGCCACCGCTCTGAGCGCTACTGCTGAACAAGATAGCAGAATGCAATTTGACTTCTCTGCAGCCATTGCAGCACTGCACATAAAAAAGAGCCTGTAGTATAAATGCTATGCTGTGGAGTGGCATTTTCTCCATTCCTCATCTGATTATTTTATGATTTTATTAATTATAACTAATCTCAATACAGTGCCTCATTAAATGAACAGACAATCTGGAGTTATTGACAAATGATTGTGTGGCACGTTTGGATAATCAATTACAGTAATATCCCATGAAGTGACAGTGAAGTTAAATGGATTGAAAACACCACTCCTCATGGGCTTCCACAGTCTTGTGGTTTTGGATGTCAACCATGAGAAACCCCTGCTTTCTGAGAAGGGCAGTGCTGGGCTTCCACTCCATCCCAGAGAAGGCAGTAAGCAGACCTGGGTCAGACAGGTGCCTGGCCTTCACTGTTAACTCCTGTATATAAACCAGTGCCCAAGTGGTTACATCTGCGCTGCTGGGGGGCTATCGTCCCATAAAGGAGAGACTGTACCACCTAGTGCAAGCTTCCCAGCTCAAGGATTTAGCTAACAAACCCCAGGAAATATCCATATATTTCACTATCCCTTCTATTAATTTATTTACTAGCAAACGGCTTAATCTATTTCATTAGTTACTGTATAGCATGACTAGTACTAACAGTCTAGTAAAATACTGGTTACCAAGTAATCACAAAAAATACTTATCCATTACATTGCGTGTGACAACACTTCTCCTCAACTTGCAATCGAAGGAGTTAGTCCGTACTATAGTATAGGATTTAATACCCCAAAGCCCACATAGCTCACTCTGTGCCATGGCAGGGGATGATTTATTTTACAGGGAACTGGAAAAATGCATTGTATGATATGGATGTACTTGAAAAATACCGGCCAAATAAAATAAAAATAATGGAAGGGGAAAACAGTGTTTTTAAATCCTGACAAGCTGTTCTTATGAAGACTTAGTCATTAGAATGCCATCATATTAAATATGGATATTTATGCATATGTACATTAAATTATAGATCAATAAATGTACCGTTTCAAAAGATACAACTTCTTCCTTTGTTATTCTGCAGATTATTTTGTGGAATTTGGATCTGAGGAACTGTGAGGTTATTTTTTAAGAATCCTTTTGAGAGATCAGAAAGGAGTAATATTAAAGGGAAGTATGTGTACACGCAGTGGGTTTGATCCTCCTCTGAGAGTAAATCAGAAAGAAGCACATTGTAAAGCCAACGTAAATGAGGGGGAATATCAGGCCCTTGAAATCAGAGCCAGACTACTTCCAGAAATGTTAAGACTGGGAGAAGGCAAATATAGATCGCACTACCATATACTATTGAATACAGTATTAATAATGAGTGAAATAATTTTTATTATTATTTGCGTGCATTACAGTAGTGCCTTAAGGCAGCGTGCAACATATAGCAACCAATTATTTTTTGTCCCAGCCATGCCCAACCTGAACAGCAGGCCCTCGGTGCAACAGAAGGCACCTTGTCATTGTCTGCCCTTTGATGTAGGGGAACAGAAGGAAACAGAGGGACTCGCCTGCCAGACTGGCACGGGAGGCTTGGGAAGGGGCGCCTGGATCGCTGTAGTTACTGGATATCGTGTTTAGCCACGGACCGTCAGCCGTGTACGGTGCTCGATGCCTTCGGTCCCGTCACGTGCCACTCAGCTCACAGCAGCCCTGCGGCTGCTTGGGCGGAGAAAAGATAATTTCATCGATTGAATTCTTGCAGCACGAACTGGCAGAAAGACCACACCACAGGACAGCATGCTGGTCAGGTGCAGCTGTGGGGTGGGGGTGGACAGGACTACCTGGTCTTTTCTACAAAGTTCTATTTTCCTTCTCAGCTGAGAAGTGAAACTGTCAAAAGAATCAGTGTTGTCCTGCCTTTTAAGGCTGGAATCTCCTCTCAGCCAAAATAATTTATTCCAATTGTCAAAGCTCATCAGACTCTCAGCATGAGTCTTGCATAAATGGATTTATTCCTGGCTGTTTCATTTGCACACTCCATGAAATTTTTTTCCACCTATTTAATTTCATCAAGACTTTTTTTCACAGAGATTAGTAAACTTGCTGCAAGAACACTGTAATGTGAAATACACTATCTCTTTCCTATATTCCTGTGGAAAAAAATAGGGTAAACCACAATATGCTTTAATAATTCATATGCTTAGAAAAATTCCCGATTTAAAATGCTGTTCCTGAAATGGGAACAATATGGAAGCATATGATAAATAAAGCAATAAAGCCACACTTACGGGTAACAGATAATAAAGTCCTGCCAACTTGGATATGCATTTCCTGTTTAAAAACTCCCGTGCTAAAATTCACAATATTCAGTAGTCTACAGCAGCGGCGTAAAATACTCCCATGAAACTGCCGTGTCTGGGAATATTACTATGGCGTCATCGTCATTGCTTTTCTAAATCAAGTGCCTCTCTGCTGCAAGAAAACTCATCAGGTGGAGAATGTGATGAAGACACCACTGCAAGGGCACAGGGCTCAGGAAACCTCACTGCGTGTCCCTTTGGCCGGTTTGCATCGCGTGCAGCTCCCAGGGCAGGGCCGGTGCAGGGAGGGGGTCAGCCCCCTGCCCACGCCTTGCGGGCACCCACAAGGGCTTCAGCAGCAGCGCATCCTCTGAAGCCTTCTGGGCTTTGCACCACAGCAAGAAAAGGGCTTTAAGTCCAGAGAAAACAAGCAGGACCAATGCAATCCTCCTCTGCTGTCATGCACATTTCGTTTTTCATTTAAGAAATTTATTTATTTCCAAAGTTTTCACCTCTGGGAGACAACCAGCTTGAAAATATGAAGAATTAATACATAAAGACTAAAGTTTAATTCCACGAAGTAGATTATAGCTTATGGTGGACGCTGTATATCATTTGTATTTGCTTGGAAAAAGAAGATTGTTTCTGTAATAGCCTGAAGCACATCCAGAAGGGGAATGGAAGCAGAGCTGCCTCGGCAGCTGACACAATCAGACAGCTATTTTCAAAAGCCTGTGAAGATTTTACACCCTCCAGTAGGCTGAGGCTAAACAGGATTTGTCAGAAGCAGGAGCAGGTAGCAAGATAGGCTTTGTCAAAAGCAGAAACGATGCTGGAGTGGTATTGGCCAAACCCATTAGTCTTTACAGGCTGTTCCTGTCAGTGTTGTGCCTTTGAAACAGCCAGTCTTCAAATTAATGTTTTCCAATGAGCTGGCCTTTGGGCGTCAAAGAAACAAACAAATTAATCTGAAAGAACGAGCCTGTCTTGAGACACTGATAAATCTGTTATGACAATGTAAGGCTTATTAAACACTGAGAAATGTATTTCCGTAGCCTCTGGGTCAAATGCAAGTTTTAAGGTTAATAGAGGAAATCAACATTTAAAAAAACATCACATGGACTACTTTTTTTTTTTTGTATTCTGCTTTTGACGAGAAATTAATGATTCAATACACTTAATTCCAAAACATGATGCACGTAATGAGGTCTTATCCAAATAATATAATATTTTGCGCTATAGGGACATAACTGAAATGGAGTAACATAGTTGATGCTAAGATTTGAGAAACAAGGGAGTCCCAGGTTTTCTCATATATTGTTGTTCATCTCTTCCTGAACACCAGCACTGGCTTGCCTTCATGAGCTCCATCAGTCCCAGGCACAACCTCTACTCTGGCTGCACGGACATGAACGGTGGGACAGCCAGAGCGTATTGCAGGGTGCTTCGCAGAAGGGGAAAGCTGAGCAGTGCTGTTGATGATCACGACGTGCTACAGCCAACACGGGTGGAAGCACAGGCACTGCCTACACGCAGGTTTTCCTCAGCAGCAGCTGCAGTTTCAGCAGAGATTTTTCATGCTATTTGTGGCGCTAGAGAAAGATTCTTCTGAGTTGAAAGGTTTTTGCAGGGGGCAACGGTACGACTTGATCTGCTATACTCTGGAGGGTTTCTTGGGCCAAAAAATCTCTTGAGTTTTCTTCAAGTGAAACTTCTCCCACTGTGGATATTCAGAGAAAGAAACAGACACACACAGATATGTGTGAAAACCCCCACACGATCTATTGCCACAGCCTGAAGAACTCATCAGGCGGAAAAGAGTTACCCAGTCCACAGTCCTCATCCTGCTTCCTTTCAAAGTACCTCATGTTGCTTAAGCAACTGCCTGGTGGGACAGAAACTCGGTCGCCCACGTCGCCTTGCCGGTGGGTTTCTGTCACTGTGAATCATGCTTTCAGGCAGTAAGGGGAAAGACTGTTAATTTTCTTGTACTAAAAGGTATGTGCTTAATGTACCTGGGGTCTCTCTGCGAGAGCCAACGGTGCCAGGCAGGCTTCGGACTGACCTTGATGCTCCAAAGGAGAGCTGACCCGCCGGCTTGAAGGCCCCCCAAAAACCTTCCCTGTCAGGGGGCGTCAGCCGATGCTGCCCTCCCGACCCCCAGCGGGCACGGACATGTGAAGAAACTGTGTGGGAAAGCACTTGCTGCCCCTCAAACCCAGGGTAGACCTCCACAGACAACGTGGAAGCTAAAAAAGGCTTTTATGGTCTTAAGACTCATTAGTTTCACTAGGTTTTTTAGTCTCATTATTCATTTAAAAGGTCACGATCTAATATCTACTATTAGGGAATTTAAACAGAATAGCTCTTTTAAGTGTAAAAGGGATAGTCTTATGACCTTGTTCATGCTCAGATGGGCAAATCCAATTCACTCCTTTACACGTGCATCGGTTCTGGAAAATTAGCTGCATTTTGGCACTACCAGTGAACCTCTGGTCAGTACACACAACTAAATACGGCAGAAATGCTGGATGCCATCGAGACCCATGGAGAAAATATTTCACATCTTTCTTGGGCCAACTTTGGCATCTTTCACGTCACCATTGGGAAGCAGTAATGCAGTTCTAGCACACAGTGCAGCGGGCACAGCCCCATTTCGCAGGCACTGGCTGACAAACGCCCACACGAGCCAACTTCACGCCAGCTGTTCGAGTGTAAGAGGAAGGGCAGCGTACCGCTTTGTGGGGGTTAACACCAAAGTATATTTTCCCATTTCCTACGCCAGCAGGTAGGCTTCCCAGCCGGAGCTCGCTGTTGCCATGGCTACATTGCCAGCCGTCCCCAAGTCAGCTAGCTTAAAGCTAATTTGGATAAACCTGCATTAGCTGCAGACATTTTAGTGACTGTGGTGTAGACATATTCATAGCAACGAAGGGTTTTTCAGAAAGATTTCAAAATAGCCGTGTAATCCTTCTTTTAACTATCTGCTGGCACCGTCACGCTGATGGGAAGGGGCAGGTGCTGGCAGGCAGGGGTGGGTGACTGCCCCCAGCAAGCCAACATGCAAGGGAGCCCTGCCGGCAGCCTGGCCTGGTCGGGCCTGGTCTGACACAATGGTATAGGCAACCCCAGAATGGGGGGAATTTAATATCTTTAAAGCTGCATTTTGTTTTCTGTATGTTTTTGTTTGTTTTTTCAAGGGTAGAGCTTTGTATGAAAAGAACTGGTTTCTGTATATTTCTGGCACCGCAGAGCTTAATTTTCCTTTTCTTTAAAAGTAATTCTTTATGGTCATACAAAAAGAAGGTAACTTACGTTATTACTATACAGAGAAATTAAACTGTTAGACACAAATTAAATTTTAGGCACAAACAAAACTATTATTCAATCTGTCTGTATCTGACTTTCCTTTTCTTCCCACTTTATCTTCTCTAATCCTGGAATTAGCATACCAAAGCACTAAGTAACAGCGTCCTATCATTCCCTTACCTGCTACGCACCGCATTTGTACTCATTTCAGCACTAAGCTATCTCTATAGCCTGAAAAATCACTTGACATTGCATATATTCAGGTTGCACTCCCTTGGAAATAAATAATTTATTGCTACCTATTCTATAAATATCCTCAGCACGAGTCATTCAATAACCATAACGGTAAGCTGCTTTAATTAAAGAAGAGACCAATGGTCTCAACTGTAGTATAACGTCTCTTAATAGAGTGCCTCAACAGCTACAACATAGTGCTTAAATAAGTTATCGTCTCTCTTCAGAGTGAAATATTTTCAAATAAAGCCTACCTGGAAGTGCATTTCCTTCCAAATGATTATACACCTGGATCGACCCCTGCGCTCGTGCTCACTGAAACTACCCCAAAAGGCAGAGCTACTACTGGCTCTTTTGATGGGTCGTAGGGCACTGGGGAGACCCTCCCTCTACCCACAAATTTCCTGCTGCCACGTCCAAATGAATTTGAAGACTTTGAAGACTGAAAGCTGCTTGGCAATGTTTCCAAGCGGTCAATCTTCTGTACGCTGCGCTTACAGAAATCAACTGCCTTCCTCGCTCATGACAGACTGTTCACAGACACCATCTCAGCTACAATTAACACAAGACTGAAAAAAAAAGGAGGTGCTAAAACCCACTACAGAGCTGCTCCTAAACCCGGGTGTCAGACGTGAGTTGAACTCGCGTGAGGAGGTAAGATGCGGATTGCTCTACACAGCACATTTCCAACACCCTGAGAGGGAGTTAATGCATAACAGCTGATGGACTTTTCAAGCTACATCCCTACTTACCACACAGCTTAAATGTGTGGATGCAGTTAAGAAATTAATTAATTCACCTCCCTGGAAATTCCTGAGGCAGTGTTTGAATGTGTTCTAAAGTCCTGAAATGGTAAGATCCCTAAAGGGCAATGACAGTATGAAAGAAAGGAATGAACGATTTGGACACTACCCCTTCATGCTTAAGAGCCTAGAAAATACTGAAGTTTATTTTAAGGGTAGAACAAAAATTTGTAACTCTCCTTCCAGTAAACAGGAGAACTTCAAGTAAATGTCAGCTGAAACACAGATGGTGTCTCCCTCAGAAACAGATTTTTGCTGTAATGCAGTTTGCTCAAATATCATGACTAGTTAATCTAGCTACTAATGTGTATGTACTTCATGAGTCTCACCTTTGCTACTACTCAAATGCCTTACTTTCTACATTTTTAAATTCATACTGCATGCCAAGTTTCTATAGCTGTCCATTGATTTTATGCCCATTTAATTTTTATTAATACTTTCCCCCTTCTTATTATCACTATCGAGTAACGTCCTTTACTGCCTATACAGCTTTATATTTGCACCTCGTTCTGCAAATCGGTCAACAGGCAGAATTTTACAACTAGAGGGTGCTGGAGGACCATAATGTGACATGGTATGCAAAACTCTCAATGACCTTTAGTGGAAAGAAGAAAAATAAAATAAATCAATTATTACTGCTCAGTAGGACAAGTTAATATATTCCAAGGTAATACAAATACTGCAAGTATGTAGTGTAAGTAAAAAGAAAATTAATACTTTATAGCTCATATTGGTTTATTTTAAATTTTGTTTCAAATTTGCTGTTAAACTGCTTCTGTCCTTAGTTTTTGTGCTGTAATGAATGAAAAGCCTTTATTGTAACAATACACATTCCTTTTGCTTCCTTTTTTTTGTGAGCTGGAAAGCAATTACAGTGTATTATTGATTAAATGTTTCATGATAAAACACAAAAGCCATCAAGTAAGCAGGAAAGCAAGAAGGAACAAAGAATAATTCAACAATAAAACCTATAATTGAGATTATACAGATAGAATGTAGACATTAATTACAGATAAATCATTTAAGAAGAGTTCTAACAAGAAAATTATCTTCCAAAATTCATACATTTTCCAACATAAGGTAATTATTTTCTTGCCTTCCAGTACTGTAAGAAAAAATACAAGTATGAGAATAAATAATATCTATAAATATAGCACTCTCTACATATAAAAATTACCCCTCCCTAACTTCCTCTCTTTGACTTATCCTTATTGCTTCTTAGAGTCTCTGACAATTCTGTACATACCTGCAACAGACAGAAATATTGAAACTTTGAACTAGACCTTAAAGACATAATTTTTTCCCTGCCCGGTTCAGTGTGGCTCAGTAATATTTGGGATTTCCCTTCCACTTCCTTGGATCGGAAAAAAATCCAAAGGACAAACTGTGGCCACCTGGCAAAGTGGTTCCCTGCAGTCTCCACAAGAAAGACGGTGGCAAGCGCATGACCATGTTCTGAAGAGCAGATCTCTTCAACCCAACACGACTCATCGCAACCAGGCTGTTGATCGCAAGGTGGCAGAGGTCAGCAGAAACCCTGGCCACAGCAGATCCACAGCTGCCCCGCGAAGCCAGGCTGGCACGCTTCGCTGTTCCTGGGTTCCCACTTTTGACCTTCTGGTTGCACATCCTATGTGGACAATGTTCACATGGTGGGCAAGACCCAAGTGATCCAGCAGTGCCCCTGTGGCCTGCATTGGCTCAACACATCCTGGGTGAGCCAGAAATTTAGCCCAAGTGGGTTTTTGCACTATGGAAGGTTTCACACATTTAATTCAGGCCCCTCCTAGCATAGGAGGAGCCAATAAACCACTATAATTCCTTTAATAAATTGCCAAGTTAATGAGAACTGTCTTATTTTCATATTTTAAGTAACTGTGGTGCCCCAGCTTTACAAGTGGCAAGAAAAGTTACGTTTCTCTATGGCACACTCTCAAGGGAACACACACTACTCCGATATCTACCTACAAGCAGCTTTCTTTTGCCTGTGTTTCACCTTGTGACTTGCCCTTACGAAGGGACGTGCCTGGCACACACAGGAGGCCACAGGTCCTGCCCTACGCGCCCTGAGGAGATCACGTTTAGGTAGTCTCCATCTCATAGGGTTTCCTCTGCTAAATGGAGAGCAGCCTCCTATTGGAAGAGACTGACCACACATAGGACCTTATTCTCCAAAAAGTAGCAGCCAAATCAACGAGTTGGTGAGGGCAGCCATGAATTAACACAGAGGCACAAGGGCTCATGTCATATTTTATGATCTTTGGACATGTCTTCATTTCTACTGGTGGCTAGGTGTTAGGTTAGCTTTGGTCATCCGTGCTACAACAGACAAACAAAAAAATTGTAACTATTGACGAAAATGGGATTTCATCTTGACAACAACTGGTTTGTTTAAACTGAAAGCTTTCAAGGGGATAAACAAAACAAATCAAGTAAGATGTATCCAATGCAACCACAACAAAAATGTGACATGTACTGCAGGGTTGCCAGATGCTACAGAAGGTAAGCCAGAGGACAGAGAAATGTAAAAAAGTATAACATAACCTGATACTGAACTGCACCTTGTGATGTTTCTCCAAAACTCCTGATACTTCTAGTCTAGAAAGTGGCCTGTTTGGTTTTGACCTATTGTATCTAGTTTGTGCCTAAGGAAACAGTAGTCAAAATTTGGCCCAATATTTTATTGTCAGCATATTCTCACACACTTAAGTGTGCCTCCTTGATGGATACAGTTGTTGGGGTTTCTTTCCTAAATAAGCTGATTTTACAAAATTAGTAATTCTCTGATCTTTATTTTTTCACATAGACAAGATCAGCTTGTTCAATGCTGCCTTCACTTACCAAGTCTAAATAATGTGAATTACATCTTAGCTTTTTCTTCAACAGTGCCATCTAAAATTATACAGTAACAAGATGTTTGGTTTTTTTTTTTTTCCCCTCTGGAAGTCAGCAGAAAAGCTGTTAAATACTACATATACTAGAATACTGATTTTAATAATACTCAACGTGCACATCAGTTTCATCGTCAGAAACACTTTAAATCTCTGTATGTTACTAATAACTGAGGAGCGTTATTCAGCTTTATAATGTAGTATGCATTGTCCTTCATATATATTCCTAAAGCAGGATGTATGCTGTACATTTATATACAATGTTGGTCGGAGCACAGACATTGCAGTGTCATGCTTTCATTCACGTTTCAGATGCCATATGTTCAGTACAATCGCATGGCATCAAGATGCAACATACTGCTTTGCAAATGCAAATAATTTCACACAGTGGCCTTCATGACTGGGAAGGGGTAATGAAATGGGATATATTTTACACATATGAAAAAAATAAATAAAAGGTTTATCATAAATATATGGACCAGTATATGACGTTGAAGAACAAGAAGCAAAAAGGGAACAGTGCTCTTGCATAAAGATCGATTCTCTTTGCTGCTGATGGAATGACAGGCTTGGGAGGAGGAGGCTTCTTGTTGTTCTTGGCTTGAGATTTCCCGAGCCCATTGTTGACTTCAATGGGCTTCCCATAACAGTCATAATTCGATAATTCAAAATCCCTTGGCAAGCTTCCAACGATGCTGAAATCATTGGATCTCAGATCAGATTTCGAAGTGCAAACTTTTTTGCATCTGGTCTCACCAACCTATGAAATAAAGAGTGAGGGGAATCATGATCTACTCACCATATTTCATTAACAAACTTAATGCAGCTGCTAGAGAACACCGCAAACAAACATATAGGAAATTACTTGTTGATAGGGATACATCACATCAGCCTAATTTGCTGAATGGCTGCATTATAAAGTACTTAAGGATGATCAGTCAATCATATAAACTAATCCAAACATTCATAATTGTGTAATTTTTCATGCACAGGGTGCCTCATGCTGTGCAACCTGCTATAGTTAGACTCAATTTTAAGATGATAGAAGGGGAAAGAATATTTCTGTAGAGAGTATTTCTGGAAATCAGTTCTGTGCAGAACCTGCAGGATAGATACTATTCAATATTTACATTTTTCTGAGGCCTGGAAGCTGTAGTCAGAATTAACCCTAAAATTCAGCGTTTGCTGCAACAAAGCCGATTCTGGTTCTACATAGTAGCCAGCTCAAGACCCTTTATGTCACCCTAGGGTGACCACCTCACACAGTGACAAGGCTCAGGCCAGACAATTGTACTGGCACAGAAAATGTACAAGAAAAAAAGTATTTGGTGCCCTTCAAACTCCAGTGTTTTGGAGGGGGTGGGGGGGAAGTTCCTATATTCCCTTCCTTGGATTTTATACACTTTCTATTTGAGGTACAATAAATCCCTAGGAGGACCAGCCCCACACCGTTCAAGGAGCCTGAATGGATTTGGGGAGAACTGACAAGGCTTTGTGACTTGGGTAAATGATTCCCAAAGTTTTATTTCAATTAGACTAATTTAATGTAAAGCAAGGGAGAAAAAAAAAAAAAGGAAAAAAAAAGAATACAGGTTATTAAACTGATCTGCATTATTAATAATGCCATTTGTTGACATATATAACCTGAGAGTGAGTTTGAAAAAATGCCGGTTCACAAATCAGGTTATACACATGGGCAACTAACATTAACCTAAGTTTCACTACGGGTTCCTGGAGCCACCGATCCACTAAAATTTGATTCTTCCAAAAGCTGCCCGTCCCTCCGTCCCAGCAGCCCACCTCTCCTCCGCAACGCCTTCGGGCATTTTACTCTCAGCTCTCACCACCTCTGGCCTTCTGCAGTCTTAGGCTGATAGTTTGCAATATTTGCATCATCACATTTTGTAACTAAAATGATAATAGTGAGATGCAGTACCAGACTTAAAGATGAATAAAAAACTTTCTGGAGAATATTATTAGCTTCTCTATGACAACTGCCAAGGTAACTGGGATGAAAACAACTGGGGCAGTCAGGAAAAGACCTGAACTTTGACTGGGGCTTTTACTCCAGTTACTGACAATGCTGATTCTGGCACCAGGTGGAAGAGAAGCATGGCACTATTCCCTCAGCAAAGAGCAGATACGCTTCCCCAGATCTGCCAGGCTTATGGCTGAGGAAAACTCAGTTCTGAAACCAATGCACTAAAACTTAAGGTGCATGTTACACAATAAAATCATGATTCCAGGTTGTAAAAAGGAAAAACCAGACAGGTGTTTCATGACAGTAAGGCAAAACTATACACGCAATTTCCTGCAACTGTTTCCCAGTCAGCACAGAACGGACAGCCTGGGTTGGTGTTCAGCACTGTAGCAGCTGGGGCAAACTGTCCAGTAAGGTGGTGACTGAGACACGTGTGAACATGATTATTGCGTGACCCTGAGTGATGGGGGGCTGTCAGTGAGGGATCTGAGAAGTTCCTTCCAGTGGGATCACACCCAGTGATACGGTTCATACAGACACAAAGCAGAGCCTTGTGCAACAGGAGGGTAATGTGCAGGGCTGGGGTGCATGTGAACTGAAGGGTCACAGGAATTTTACATTTTTTCCCATGGTCAAACCCAGTAAGATTTAGGAAGGCCATCACAAGAAATAGAAACCTATATGAAATTCTAAGCCTCCTTTTAGATTTGCAAACTTGTAGCCCATTCCTCATACTACCAGCGACATACTGTGTGACTCCGCAACACCAGTCATAGCCTAAGCACTCTCATTTACAACACAGAGTATTTCTGCTCCGACGGCAGTATCTAAAGTGCTCCCCAAAAAGCTGTTACAAGTCGGTTCCCATCCACTCCAGGACAGAGAGCTGAGGGAATGGTGTCCAGGTCACCTCTGCATTATAAGCAGGGGACTGCTGGCAGCGTGTTCACACCGAGCGCCGCTCAGTTTAGTGTCAGCTGGAGCACTGACTGATCAGGGTGACACGATTTCCCTTGTAACAGCAACCGCATTTTTCATTAATAAGTATATGTTACTTCTAAAAATAATTTCTTCCATTTCCCCAGGTTTACAAATCTAATGTGCTCCTGTTTCCTACATTCAGTTGCTGCCTAGCCATAGTTTTCAATTTCTTCTCATACATCTCTTCAGCTTTCCAGTATTTCTGTTGTTTTAATCTAAATTCGTTTCAGTTGACCTACAGCTTTCCTTAAGCAAAGTGAGATAATATACATGAAAAATAGTGTATCTGCTTTTTATTCATCCTGCCTTGTGCTAGAAGCATAATGATATTCCTGAATTTTACCAAAGGCTACAGGAACCATCTCTGTGGAAAATGATGCCACAGGACTTGATTTTAGAGGATTTTAGAGTACTACGCTGAAGACTCGCAGAGAAAGTAAAACGTTGCTAAATGTTACATCGTTTTGACTTCATCCTGACACAGAACATGGCCCTGGAAAATATTTGATATCATTTGCCTTGTCCAGCATCACGACCCGTGGGGCAGACCCAGCCCACAGGATGCTTCCACCAGATCGATGGCTTCTCCCCTGCAGGGGACAGGGAGCCGCTGTTTGGGAAGGGAAGGCTGCTGGAATACTGCTGAGCCCCCCCATGTCCCCAGTGGCACTGGGCAGCTGCTCCTCATCCCTCGGGCGCAGGGGTGGGGGGGTCAAGGAGGGCACAGGAAGGCAATGTGGCTCCTGAGGCTTGGCCCAAACCACAGACCCAGTTCGTCTCAGGACTGGGCTACCTTGTTGAGGTCTGGTAAGTTGAACAGGCCACCTGCCTTTCGATGAAGAGCTCAGAAGTACCTAAAAATGGCTCCCAGAAGCCAGAAGGCCCCTTGGGATGATCCCTTGACAAAGCCGAGGCAGACCGCTGCTGGCTGCCAAGCTCAGCACCTGCTGCTGCTGCTGCAACGGGGCCGTACCCGGTTGAGAAAGCCTTTGTTTGCCGAGTTCAGGGAATAATGTGGTAGGAAATTGGGGAAAGAGCAGAAGAAAGAAGTGCTGCCTGCACATGCAGACTGGCAGGGAGGGAGAACTAACTCCCCATCGTCGCCTCTCCTGCTTCTGGTGCTCCTCATCACTCTCCACATTTACTGCCCAAACTTGTTACACTAGATTTTCCTTTAAAAACATCCAGGATGGAGAATTTTTTCCATGACCTTGTTCCCCACAAACATATGTACCTTATTTCTAACCTGAATTTATTTGGCTTCAATTTTCAGTCACGAGGCATGACTATAGTTAGCCTGATTAACTGCTGGTACTTACAGATGGTAACAAATATAACCTTGATTTTGCATAATTCAAATGATGTAACCAGGCCGACACACAAAGCCAAGTCAAATGTTCTTAAAGAGTTTCTTTCCTCCACATCATTACCTCTGTCAAGCTAGTTTGTAATCTTTTTAAAAAAATAGTTTGATTAAATCAATAAACACACAGATCAGCTTTAATTTCACTGACCCATTTAAATTTATTAGCTAACATGGGGCTGAATTATGAATAACATTAATGATAATTAATACTTATGAATAATAATTATTAGTCAGCCCCCTGTTAGCTATGCAATATTTTCCACTGATTGATGTCAAGCTTATAATTATGCATGTTATGCCACTTAGCCTTTAAAAATACTGGCACAAAGTTAGCTTCTTGCTGTCTTTTGGAACCTTCCCAGTTTTAAAGGATTTATTAAAAAATCAACATCAATTTTCCACAGCACTCATGGACCAGCTCTTAAAAAAATCCTAGATGCAACTTAAGCTGAAATATCAATTGTAAAATGTCTATCTTTAATAGCTACTGTTTAACATCCTTGTTAGCTACTGTCAATTAAAGCTATTTCATCATCTGATTGACTACATCTGGCTTTCCCCCAAACACAGAGCAGAATATTTGTTCAACACTTTTGCCTTTTCTGCTAATTTCTGATACTTACAGCATCTCTACCTAGCATTGGATCAATACTCTTAGAACCGGTTTTTGTATTCTGGCTATACATGCAGATAACTTCCTGTTGCCCTTAATTATGCTTAGCCATAAATCCCTTTTGTTACCTACACCTATTTTCTGGATTTCAATTTACACTGATTACTACTAACTTATCCATTTGCCAGTGAGAAAAAAAGAGAAATGCTTGAAGCTGGGTATGGTTTTCCATCTTTGGGAATTTGTTTTCAGTTGTACTGTTGTTGTTTTTTTTTTTTTAAATTAGTATTGCTTTCCTTCTGATCTGTAGCTGTTTTGAATGTTGTTCTATAGCTCACCAGCATCATTTATACTTTTTGTATAAATTCTTCCACCCAGATGAGAAAAAAGAGTTTTCAGATTTGTGAAATATCTCCTTTCACAGCTCCAAAAGTACCAGAACTCGACTAAATTTGTTTTGTGCAAATAGAATGAAGATCCTTTCCAACTGACTGTTCATCCTGTGATCAAGTCCTCTTTATCTGTCAGGATGAAGTGCAATATAAAACGCCTTCATTTTGGATTCAAGAATTTTTGAGAGCAGAAGTGGGATTGCCCATAATTTCTAGCAAAGCTCCAAACATGCTGTAGCTCTGGCAGCCTCTCCGGCTCAGCATGCATCCCTCAGGCTGAAGTGCCTCCCGACTGTACCGCCGCATCCTCTGCCCTACACAGCACATCCTCTCTGCCCTAAAACCTTCTCCCCTGCTGCACCCAACCTCTTTGGCATGCAGATCCGGCACCAGTGCTGCCAGTGAGTAAATCTTCCACACAGGATGAAGGAGGAGTTTTCTAACAAACTCTCATTAATCTTTCCTGCACTTGTTTTGTGCTCCTCTCTTGCTCTTGCCATAACGATAGATGTAGAACATCAATACAGTAATGACTGTTTAGTATCAGTGTCTATCCAGACTGAGTGTATTTTCTGGTGCGGCTCAGCAGGAATTTGCTACCACATTCCAAATATTCCTTGCAAAGTACCGCGCAAAAAATATTTATACATAAAGTAGCACAGAATCACGGCATAGCTGAGGTTGGCAGGGACCTCTAGAGACCATCTAGTCCATCCCCCTGCTCAAAGCAGATTGCTTGGGGCCTTTTTACACCGGTGTGTTGAATTATCTTCAAGGATGTATACGTGAGTCACTAGAGCAGAAAGTACCTACTCTGTACCTGAAATGCTGTCAGAAACTATTAAAATAGGCTGCAGCCTGTGGTTTTGTGTACAAGGTAAAATGTAAACTGGTTTTCTGGTGGTTCTACATGAAAAAGCTGAGTCTGGAGTGCCACTTGAGGGGAAAAGACAATAGGGGAAGGTAGGTCACCACAGGTCATCACCACTGGTCAGGTATATTGTGAATTGGTAGAGATGAACATAACTCATATCAGGTTTCAGAGAGGAGATGTGGCTCTGGCAAGATAAGGCACTACTTCTTTTTAAAAATAACTGGGTTTAGAGCTGTTACCACCACTTGCATAGCACTATTCATCATCTGCCAGAGACATTCTTTTAGCAAATGTTCTCTCCAGCCATAAGCACATTATCTGTGGGAGACAGCTTCTATAAATGGGCTTGATGAAAATGTGACTATTCAAATCGAGGGATGCTGTTAGAGTTAACAGTGCGATCTCTCCCTGTAATCGCACCACCAGTGAAAGCAAAAGAAACTGATTCGTCTTCAGAACATTTCCCTTTTCGCTTGTTTTTCTCACTGTATGATGTTGCATTGCTAGGAAACACACTCAAACTCCTACTGAGGATTCCCAGTAAAAAGCCAGTGCCAGCAGTTACCACCAGTTTGCATAATCTTCTCCTCTGCTTAGAACAGCTTCTAATTGCAGCCGCTAGGAGCTAAGGGAGCCAAACTGTACTTTCTCATGGTGTCTCGCCTGTAAATGCATAGACATTGTCAGTCCTAGAAAAAACACATCAGAAGTGCTTATGTTGAATTTTCTCTTTTTTCCCCTACAGAATCAGGGTGATCTTGCCAGATGGACCACTTGACTTTAATCAGACAGTCATATCTGCAAACCTCTGGGCTTAAAATGGCACTGACATTTCAAGGGTTTTTGTGGGAGGGGGCACGAGTCACAAAGCATGGACTTGGAAATGTGGCGTGTGCTGGCAACATACAGCTTTTACGTCAGCCAGTACCCAGGATGTGGTGGAGAGGAGACGCAGCTATGCATCCATGGAAGCTTTGCTCCATCTTTGGGTGACTGGCAAATTGTGAGTACCGTTTTCATCCTGCCACCTTCACTGTCGCTGCTGGTGACTATCAGTCACCGTCACTGACTCTACTGACACAGTGCCAAAAGCACTTTCTGCTGGAAACTTCCAGGTGGACCCTTGCAGGTTCTGTCACAGGAGATCTCTTGTCCTCACCCTCAATTATGAATGGCATCAAGTTTTTAATGTTTAGGGTATACTGAAAAGTTGATCCCTTTACCCAATTTCATGCCATAAAAGAGGAACAACAGCTGCTTGTATTTTTAAGTATAACCACGTGTTTTTGTTACGGCTTGCATTTTACTAATATCAAACGTGCCAAGCCTCCAGACCAGATTCCATTTTTATCTTTCACAAATAGTGCAAGCACGTAAATTGTTCCATGGGGGCTGGAACCAGGGGCACCTGTCTGTCCCACTTGCTTCTCTGCGCTCCCTGTGATCCTTCCCACACCTGGGATCTTCCTACCCCTGCAACCCCCCTGTACCTTACATACTGGCCCCTGCCCCAGGCCTCCTGCAGGGCATCACTGCTGCAATGCTGCATGGCTGCAAGAGGCAGGAAGAGTGCAACTCGCTGCTCGTGGAACGCTGGCAAACTGGTCTGGCATCAGGATTAGGGGCATTTAAAAGTGAGAAAAAAAAAAAAAAGTAGTTTCTCTTTTTAAACTTGGCTCCCCTTTAATAACTTACAGATCTGTATCACCACCATTCAGTTAATGTCTCATAATACGTAAAGTGCTTCATTTAAGCTGGAGAAACACTTTTTAACTGAAATTATTCATGCTCTCTGTTTTGCACCACTTGGAGTTTTCTGCTCCCAGGTCCTTCCTGTTGGCTCTACCTTTGAGTCCCGTCTGGTCTATCCACCGTTTCAAGCCTAGCTACAGTGAGATTGCCAGCTACAACCTCAGCCACTTTTGCCTTGGTATCACATCCTGTGTGGAAAGAGAACACTTCTATGGGATGCACCTGTGTTTCACGGATGCAGTTCTAAGTTGTCCTTTTCTCCTAAAGCTATACATTGGTTCATCTAAGTCTTTCCAGGTGTTTAGTCCAGTATTTGTTCTCTCCTCACACACAATCCCTACTCAACCCTGATGAGAAACAGCTCCTGAAGTTCTGGGACAGCACTCTGGCCTCTTTTTGTTTCATATTCTTTATGCCTTTCAACATACATTTTTTTTTCCATTACCTGTTTCTTCAATGTTTCCCTCCCTTGCATATTTGCCATATGAAAAATGCGTTCTCTACTTGATCATTACTAGGTCTGTATGGGAGCAATCCAAATTTTGTGGGGCAGGGTTAGTTTTGGATTAGGAGTCAGAGCTACCGAAAGATTTAGACCTGTTCTGTTTTAGGAGTTTAGTACAGGCTTGTCCAGGGCTGAGAACTTTCAAAGTACTCCTACCCAGTAGCTGGTTCAAAGAGGGAGTGCTCAGCTCGGCAGATTTATAGCATTCAAATACATCTAAAATCTGGCATCACTGCCCTACCACATCCTGATACCAAGTGATTCATTGGTCTGGGATCTTCTTCTATCTCAGCCTGGTGATCTTCCCAGAAATCACCAGCCCAGGACACCCTTCCTCAGGTAGGCTGTGTTTCACAGCAGGTGGCTGGATCCGAGCTGGATCACTAGCCATGAGGGGAGGAGACCACTCAGCCACATAAGGGGTCTTTTGCAGCATGCTTTGAAAAGCTTCATTGCTTTCAAAACAATGAATACATATTTCCAATATGTCTCAGTAAGCAAATGTTTTGTAACTATCTGTATAACGATCATCAGAAGCTACACACGCCCAGGACTCCGTACAAATCCAGATTGTTGTTGCAGAGGTTATAGGTATTGGAATGCTAAAGGTCTCTCATAACAAACCGGAAAGACCCTGAAAAGTGCAGGTCAAACACGAAAAGCTGGAGCTGACATTGCAAGATCATGGAGGGGGGACTGCAAGTTTTTGGAGGGCGGACTGAGGTCTGAATTGTAAAAACATTCAGCCTAGACACCTTTCATGGGGAACGTTGCTTAATTTTTGTGGATGACTCCCCTTCCTCTAAGTCTTCATATGCACTGTACACCCAAAGTTGTCTTCTTGAAAAAAGTTATTAAAAGATGAAAGGATAGCATAGGTAACAAAAGTTATGATTTTATTCTCCTTACGGCTATGACAACAGCAAGCACCTTAAAGGGTGTACCCACCAAGGAGAATCAGTAATTTAGTGATTTGATTTTGTTCACAATACTGAAAAACTGTAGTTCTTTGGTCAATCTTGTCACTGATCAAGCTGAATGCTTACGCTTAAGTACTTGAAATGGAAATAAATAGATTTGACGTTGCTCTGCTGGACTGTTACAACTACTTTGTCTCAAGAAACAGCTGAATTTTGGACCTGCAAATTGCTGAACACAAAAACATCACATTTAAGTTCAGGGGAAGCACAACTGTAGCGGAGCCATCTTTCTTTCTGCTTGGCTCCCACACTGCCTGGGCCTCAAGAATTGCTTGTGACACGAGTCAAAGCAGCCATGGGGCTGCTCTGTGCTGAGCCTGGTTGCCCAATACAGCTCCCAGGAGACTCTTCTACCAGGTGAGAATTATGGTAGTTAAGGGCACTGCTCTGCGCTACCTGTAGCTCCTCGGCTCTGGGGTAATTAGTTATGGGGCAATGCCAGTTTGATACTGGGACAGGGTTTCCACCATTCTGGCATAAAGTACTCCCTCCTTAAAGAAGCCTTAAAGTTGCATTGTACGCTACCTATATTACCACTTGGATCTGGCCTAATAGCTTTATTTTATACATCCAAATTGCTGAGTCATTGAAAACTATAAGCCAAATTCACATTCCACATATCGTAGCAGAACGATTTTCGTCTTGTGGAATAAATATCACTTAGGATTGCGGGCAGTTGGCCTGCGTGTCTGGTAACTCCTGCAGCACAAAAGGGGAGTTTTACAACACCGAGAGTTTAGCAACGTGATGGAAAACTTTGGCCTGAGTGAAGACGTACATCTTGTCTTTATCTGTATAATGAGATCTGACCCATAAACTCGATCTGGCAACACAAATGCAGGGAGTGTTTGACAGACAAACAGACCTGTCTTTTCTTTACAAATGCCAAGACTTCTGGATCCCTGGCTTCAGAGATGCTTGACATGCAATGCGCTGCAGCTGTGGCCATCCCGGGGAAAGCAATGAGCGGGGTGTTATTTGAGTAAGCTCTCCGCAAATACTGGCCGAGAGTCTTGTCCTCTGAATAGCTACGGTTTGACAGCTGCTATTTATTATGAGAAAAATAGCAACTGTAAAGCTGCCTGCTACTTTATTTACCTGAAGCTCAGCAGCAACGATAGCGCTAGGATATTAAAAGACAAATTCTTCATTTAGTACATCTGACTCCAAATCACTAGGGACCAATTGGTCAGACTGCTAGCCATTAATTACCAGCATGTTTTTAACATCTTGTTCACTTCTAAGATTAAGCACTCTCCAAAATTATTACAACAGTATATTCCTGGAATTCTTTTAATGGAGGATAATGCTGATTTTGCATAGTTAGCTTTGCAGCTCCTACCTGTAAAGTGCTGATGTGGACAGGAGTCCCGGTGCCATTCACCGTGTTCTTCTTGGCAGCATTTCCACCCTTCCCTTCCACTTGCTCTGCCTTGGCAATCTTTGCTTTTTCGGCTTCAATTCTCTTTGGATTGTTCAGCATTACCTGAACCACCGCATACTCCACCAGGGACGCAAACCCAAAGAGCAGGCAAACAATCAGCCAGACATCTAAGGCCTTCACGTAGGACACTTTGGGAAGTTCAGCGGCAAGAGTGGTACATTCAGATGCCAAGCTGAGCACTGAGAAAATACCTACAAAAAGAAAAATAACGTATTGATTAAAGAATCCTTATGCATACTGTCACTGGCTGTGCTCTTCCTCTGAAACAGACAACACTGAATGATGTTTTGTAACAGTGAATGGGACTTCACAATGTGGTCGGTGCAGCAGGTATACCAAATGCACATGCCTTTGGTTGATGAACAAGCTACACTGAATACTTGGGTAGGTTATCGCAGTTGATGATGAACTGTTAATAATGAGCACCTTCATTTTATAAACAGAGAAGCAAATAAGTCAGGCTGTGCTGGTTGCTGTGGTTCTCCTGCCCCATCACCCACCACACAGTTGGGAAATGGGCTTTCCAAAGGCTTATCTTACAACGTGCATCTAAGCCTGGGAAGATGGAAGAGAAATACATGATACTTAAACCAAAAGATTCCAAATCCTTTAAATTAGACTGCTGTCCCTGAAATCTGAACTGTGCTAAAGCAGGAGCAATTCCCTGAAAGACCTGTCCACAAGTGTGATACAAAAACCTTAG
The DNA here is from genome assembly GCF_963210335.1 of Falco punctatus. NCBI lineage: Eukaryota > Metazoa > Chordata > Aves > Falconiformes > Falconidae > Falco > Falco punctatus. The sequence continues at coordinate 79,026,635 of NC_137580.1, read as the reverse complement.
ATGAAAGGGAAGATTTTGCTGAAGAGCAAGGCTGCACCGGCCCATTAAAAAGTCTGTGCTCCCAATTCACTGTGAAGACGAAAACACTGAGTTGACTGAGGGTCTACAACCCTTCCCTATTTGAGCTTCCAGGACCTAGAGGAAGCTTTCTAGATAAAGGGTATTTCAGGAAGCCCTTATAATGAAAAAAACCCCAACCCTACATCTGCAAAGGCTGTTGAAAGGTCACACCCATCATCAAACTGGGTTTCAACAAGTATTTCTCTTCCAAATGTCCCCATCAACACCGGGCTTACATCACAAGAGACAAAACACAAGCCCGATCTTAAAGACAGTTTTCCCACGGGCTCCTATCAAAAAGAAATAGCAGCACGAACAGCTACATTTGGAAAAACACTAACTTCAGAAATGACTGTCATGGGAGGAAAACTTAGTTCAACCGCCCAGTTCAGAATGTCCCATTTTGGTTTTGTGAGCACCAACGATACAAATCTTTAGTAATAAATGGGGGTTTTCAAGAAATGTAATTGATGTCTACAGAAAATGTTGGCCAAAAGGAGATACTCAGTCTTAACTATGTTTCTTATATTGGTCATATGTGCTATCCAAAGCATTTTTTTTTCCAAAGAAAAATTTTGTAATTCATACAGAGATCATTTTCTTCAGATCCACTTTAAGTAACTGAGGATGTGAAAATGTTAATAAAACTGAAAGTATCTGTACTGGTCTATGAAAGTATTCAAATCTAGTTGATCATAAATATCACATAATTCTTTTGCTAGTGTTCCCATTTGGATTTTAATAAGATTGTTATGATACTTTATTTGGTATTCATTTGAAGTGGGTAATTTTCTAGATCTTAAAACACTGAAAATAAAATATAAAGAAATTATTACAGTCATGCAATTTTAAAATACAATTTTTTATGATGTTTTATTTAGAAATGTGTAGAATCTATGTATCATTGCAAAGCTGGATTTTTTTTGTCCATTAGAATAATATAGAATGGCCAGATCTGCTACCTCAGGTCAGAACGACATGGCAAACACCAATCAGAGAACCCTCAGTGTCCACTCTGGCTTTTTTCCCATCTACTGTCTCTGAAATGTTCAAGTACAAACGTTCCCATATGGATAAAAAGTGAGCATAGAATAGTCCCCTTTTTACAAAAATTATTTTTACTGACCAACACCAGCTGTCTGGGGATAAACACTAATTACAGACCATAAGGAACTGCAATAACAAGTACAAATAAGGCTGCAATGCCTTTTAATATATAGAGAGCCCCTCTGCCTATGCCCAGCTTGCCGTTTGCTCTCCAACAGTGTACGGTATCAAGTACCATGCAGACTGCAGTCTGTGCTAGGTTTCTGACAGGCAGCCTCTGCCCTCCTGCTGATTAACCCAATTAGACAATGATATGGACTGACTCAACATCTCAGATATTGTAATTTTTTCCCTACCAACTTTAAAAGTGTTTATTATCTTAATAGGCAAATATTATTATCATACCTGGTGCTGAAAACATTTGTACAGGCACTATGTAGAGCTTAAAATAATAGATCTTACAATCCAGAATTTAATTCTACAAAACCAACTTAGAAATTCCAGTAGCTGAGAAGGTTTTAGTGGAGCTTTCATCGATCTGTTCAGTAGAGCAACTAAGGTCACAGTGACCTGCCGCTAACATCCATTTGTCTGGATTCCTAGGATAAAAAGTTCATTCTCAGGGTCTGAGAAACTTTTAGGTTTTCAAGATAATAATAAAGTGAGATAGAAGCACAGAAATATTCTATTAAGCAGCCATCTGCTGCCAGATCACAGCTAGCACGGCCTCGGAGACCCTAGCACCGCTGGTGTGCATCGCACATCTGGCAGCAGCTGCACTAGGTACCTACTCAACACAATCCAAAGCTCAAGACTCAAACATGAGTGAGGAGAATGAACAAATTAACTGCAAAATTACTTATCTAATTAAATAAAAAAAAATTAAAAAAAGGAAAAATTGCCCCTTTTCTTCTCAAGGAGCACTAAAGAGAAGGGACAGAGCTCCTTCCTCCATACTTGCAAGTAAAGTTGGCATTTCCAGGAAATACCTCCACATTTTTTCCCCTAGTGTAGTATCCCTCTTGATGGCACAGTTTAGTTTATCAGTAACGTTAGTTATCTCACAGCCTAAAGCATGATTTACAGAGCTACTATTTTAAAAATACTACCTAAGGTTACATGTGGATAACATCTGAAAGTGCCAGTCCAGCAAAGCACTTCAGCACATGCTGCCAGATAAATTAATCTCCCCTTTTTGAATCCATCAAACTTACTGTCCTCAGCACTATCTCCTGGCAGTGAATTCCACAGGTTAATTATATGCTGTCTAAAACAGTATTTTCTGGTTTATATTACTGCTTTAAAAATGTCTGGCTTCATCTCACAAATGTTATTGACCAAGTTAATATTTTGTCTTGCTTTCCTTATCATTTGGTATCTTCTTATACATTCTTTTCTCTCATTAAACTTTTTAAACTAAAAGACATGATCTTGCCAGTCCTTCCTCAAACTACAGTTATATATTTATGTCTTTGAGACTGCATTTGTTACAATTTTATAGAATGAAATGCCTAGAATGAAGACAGATCTGAGGACAGGAGTGATGGGGGTGGGGTGCATGCCTGCTTGTCCTTTCTGTGTGAGAAATACATCACAGATCACTACTCCAAGCTTTTAGTTACCCTGTTGTAGCCCTGCCTGAACTTTGGAGTAATGCTTAACACTGTCAGGCCACTGCGGGCGGACAGAAGTCCGATGTCCTTCAGATCCCTACAGCTCCAGAGATGATCTTACTCCCTTTGAGGATCACACAGCAGTGAAGGTAGGAAAGGTTGTGGTTTTTTGTTTGTTTGTTTGCTTGCTTTTTTATTAAATGGATGCTGGAACACTTTCCACCTGTAAAGAACTGGAGAGTCCTCTGTTTGGCTCATTAAAAGGTGAAACACCAGCATCTAATTAGACAGAAGCATACAGTGCTATCAGCCTTTACGTTGCTTAGCCACAGCTGCCCAGATACTAGTCCTTTGTGGACCTCCCTACCGCCAGATGATCAAGTTGGGTGAAATGATACAGGGATAAATAGGGCTTGCAATTTGTTTAGTTCCTACGTGGACACAGGATTTTTCTTCAAATGTACACCCTTTTCCCAGAACTTTAATCAGTTTACAAAAATATACTCTGCTTACTGGCTTGCAAAGTGTCTCGTATTCCTAAATCACCTGGAAACTTCCAAGCTGCCTTGCCGTGGGGAGCAGTGGCCCCCCATACTTAACTCTAGGGACAACTGCATTCATTCATAAGCAAATCTGAAGAAGCTTCTGATCTGGCGAGACCTGTATCTAGCCACTGAGAGTGTTCAGGCCATTGGTAACAGTTTCTTGGGATTAGACATCCTTCACTCCAAACACAAATGTTAATCTTGTTAGATTCCAAGGTCAACTTCTTCAATGATGTAGCTAGAAGAGTTAGTTTGTTGCCCTCCTGCAAACCAGAGAAACATAAATCTTACTCTACTGACAGTGTTAACAACTTGCATTACTAAATACTGACTCATGACTTGAGGATGGTCAGATTTAGAGTTATTTTGCTTCTCTGGGGATTCAGGAAAAGTCACATAACCAAGCCAATGGTTAGTGACTTTAAAAATGCATTCTTTCAGAAATGCTAATACATAAAAGGAGCACTTATAATAAATGAAGCAAATCAATGATAAATAAGTATGCATTATTTAGTCACAAAGATGTCAATTTACATAAATCAGCACTGTCTCTTATAAATCTAATATATAATTAATAAGACAGACTGGTTGGCTATTTGAAGTGCAGGATTATAAAAGTGGAAATACAGCTCTAGCTTTGATTGCATTGGAGCTCACTAGATGAAAAACATTTCCAGTTCTGGTTTCTATCTTTTTAATTTAATACATGCTACATTTTCCCCATTTTTTTTTTCTTCTTAAAATGTCTTATGTTTAGCACTGTGGAACACATCCTTGCTGCTTTTCAAGGTGAGGGATATTTGTTACTTGCTATCAAACTAATACAGATTGTGACTCCTCCCTAAATTACTATTAATATTTTTAGAGGTCAGAATAAAAAAAACCCTGATTTGCATTCTGAAATAGACCCTTAGAAGATAGAAAAAAAAAATAATAGCGGGTTTGTTACATTTAGTTATAGCAAGGTAGCCAGCTGTGGCTCAAAAGGCAAAAGTAGCACTCCAGTCACAGTTCTCCAGATTTTAAAATAGACTATTTCAGTTGGAAGGGACCTGCAATGATCAGCCAGTCCAACAGCCTGACCAAAAGTTAAAGCATGTTGCTAAGGGCACTGTCCAAATGCCTCTTAAACACCGACAGGCCTGGGGCATCAACCACCTCTCTAGGAAGCCTGTTCCAGCGCTCGACCACCCTCTTGGTAAAGAAATGCTTCCTGGTGTCCAGTATAAAGCTCCTCACCCAGGAGCTCAGCACCTCCCTCTCCCCTTCCCCTCCTCAGGGAGCTGCAGAGAGCAACGAGGTCGCCCCTCAGCCTCCTTCTCTTCCATCTAGTCAAGCCCAACGTCCTCAGCTGCTCCCCATAGGACATTCCTTCCAGCCCTTCCACCAGCTTTGTTGCCCTCCTCTGGATGCATTCAAGGACCTGAACATCCCACTTAAATTGTGGGGGTTCTGCAGATCTTAGATTACTTTGCCTGTCATCACTGGCAGAGAAGGAAGCACGGCAGATGACCTGAGACGAAAGCAGTGAAGCTCAGGCCAGGGGGTACGTGGATGCTTTTCCACCCAACAAAACCTGGCACTGTTCCTGCTCCAGCTGGCCTTTAACACAGGGATTTCAGCTACCCATTGCTGCGGGACTGTGCAGAGCACAGCCACAGACTGGTAAGGGGATGCGGCAGGTCCTGACCCCAAGGGTCTCCAGTGTTACTGACACGCATTCATGCACGTGAGGTTGCACTGGAGTCAGGTCCTGTGGGGGTGTGGAGGTCCAAGCGTGGATGAGAGAGTTCTCAGCAAGGCATGTGGCTGGAGGGCTTCTGCAACTGCACCCCTGGGGTCTTGAAAACAGGTGCCCTGAACCTCCTGGGACATGGAAAAGATTTGGAAAGTATGGACCTAGGGAGGTAGGAGTGCCAGGGAAAAGGGAACCACAGGGAGTCCAAAGGAGGGGGACAAAGAGGTCATGGCATGGGGAAGGGAATCCAAACAGAAGAAGTGTCAAGGTGCAAGAGCCTGGCTCTGCATTTCATTGAGCTCTTGGGGTCAGCAAATCTGGCCACCCCACAGCTGCAGTCCCATGTACAATCCAATTAGTCAAGAGAATATTGTTTTGATTAACTTTGTGTCCTACTCTTTCATAATAAATGAAGGCCCTTACTGTGTTCTGCTAATGTTTGTTAATTCTTTTGCAGCCATCATTCTGCTTCTATTAATCTTCAGAAAAAACTGCTCCAAGAGGTAACTATTTAGAGCCTTACTCATCATCCTGCTTTCTTACTGATTATTCAAATGCTCAGATTCCTATGAACTGCGTATTGCCAGTGTCTGCAGCATCACCTGTACATGGATAAGATCAGATTTGTCTGGGCTGAGAGGAGCAGACAGTGTGCTTATCATGGGAACACGGGAACCATTATCAAGTGAAGTCTTAATGTGGAGGTGGATTTTACTGGACTAGCAATGAGGAGGTTTCAGTGAAAATGATGAGTGGATAATGGAAGTGAAGTTGCTTTCAGTGTCCGGTGTCATGTTATCAAAGCAACTGAGAATGGCTCAATGGCGTTACAGCGGATCGTGACGGTATGTGTAAACACAGGTTACCCAGTGGGACTCTTGCAGCGCTTGCATCAGGATTGATCCAAAATGACAGCCAGGATAGAACAACAATTAGCAGTGTAGGAGCATAAACACCCATCATGTAAAATCCAACTTGTCTTCTCAAAGTGAAGATTACTTCTACACAAGTGTAATAACCTTTAAAGAAATGAATGCATTAATGTTTAATGTGCTTCTTCTGATCCATATCTTCCAGGCCTTTTTCTATTTAAGATCAAAAATTTAATGATTTGATTTGCTTTATGAAGGCAAAGAGTTCCATTGGTGGAAAAAAAACACGTTCAAAACACAGATCTATATAACCGCCAGGTGCGGGCAGGCATGTGGTACCCTCTGTGCTCTACCAGGCACCCCCTCTCTAGCCACAGCACATCAGCACCAGGCAGTTAAACTAACTCTCATCTTGATGCTGGCTTCAAGATGCGGTCCAGATAAAACCAATGGGCTCTAGCAGTCATACTAGCTTAAGCTCATCTGAAAATCCTCCTTAGCATTAATCGTGCAAAAGATGGAATTAAGAAATATTGGTGTAGTCAGTTTAGAACGGAAAGAAGTGATCTGAATGTGTCTCTAAGCGGAGATTCCCACAGAACTGAATGCTGGTTCAGGTGACTTCTAAAACTGGTACAGTCTTTTTAAAAAAGGCTCTAAAGCCACTACTCTTTGAAAACAAGGAACAGTGCCTCAAATGTTTTAAAATTAGGATCTAAAAGCACACAAACATTTCAGAACATATCTGTTAAGATAACTCCAACAAAAAGTAAAGCTGCAGATACTAGAGGTTTTGCAGCAGGTAACAGATGGGTCAGGAAGTCCAATAACCAGAAGACAAATTCTGTTCATATTTTCACTCAATTAATAGAACTGGCATTTTTATGTTAATATTAACACAATAGTGTTATAAAAACAACTTCATAAATTAATCTATCACAAGGAAAAGGCATTCCTATGTTACATTACAACAATTTCAAAATTCAGATCAGTCTATATCTGTCAATCAAGTCAGTGCAAAGCCGATTTAGAAGATAGGATCTGTCAAAAATATATCTATTTATATTCTATATTTTAACAGTAAAGTGCTGTAGAATGACAAATCATCTTAAAAGCACTGTTTGGGCACAGAAGAAGCAAAACAAAAAAACAATAAAACATTAAGGAAAAATTTCCCTGTTTAGAAGACACGATACGGTATTTTATAGTTCATTTTATTCTCTTCAATGATCTGTTTGACAAATATCCCCTTTATAATTCCTGAATAGTTTCCAGATACCTTTAGGTTTTATTTTCAAATAAGGGATGACCTTCAATATCATTATTTGTTTGCTTTATGCCAGAAATGCATTCTATATGCCTTTGAATCATCTTTGATCAGGCAGAGAACAGTAACTATTGCCTTCACCGTTCAGCTCCCAAGGACCTATTTGGATCTGTTATATACTTTGATAAACAGAGAACAGGCAATTTTCAAATTTTAATACTCACTTTACTGCCACAGAAAGTCACCCCATTTTTTTGACCCTCCTTCTACTTAGGTAGGTATGACAAAACATTATTTGACATAAATAGGCAGTAAAGATTAAGTTCTTTGCAACTGGCAGGATTCTCCTACATAAGCCATAATTTTGAAAATTTGCTTCTACATGCAACACTGCCTCTTGATTACCTGACAAAATCCTTAACTGAGTTAATTTTAACTATATGTGCAAAATCTGTTTTTATGAATACCTTGAACATTAAAATTTAAAGTAAATCAAACAACTACTGATTAGTGAAAACACCCTTTAAAAGTATTTGAGTACCAAAATATTCCATTCATAGTAATGAAATATTAATTCCAACCTTGATCACATGATTAACATGGATCTTCTTAATTTTTAAACAAAAAGGGTTTGCAATAAAGGAATTAGGAAATTTTTAAAAAACTTCTTGTTGTCACTCCACCCACTCTGATGGTTCCCTCATGTTCTTTCTTGCATGTTCAAATGACATACACACACAGACAACGTGACCTTTTTACTGAGCATTCTGCAGTATCATTTCAACTTGTGGTCACAAGGTGCTGAAACTTGAGACAACACTACTGATTTTCTTTCCTGTTTCATAGTAAAGTGTAACATTATTAGGTTTTTCTTTAAGGTTCCTAAAAATACCTAAAATATCTAAAGATTTTTTAGCTGTTTAATTTTAGATTTAGGGCAAAACTCAAAATGGTCATGGTAAGCTCAATAACAAGATAACAATCTTGAGTATTTATTTTTTCCCCTAAAATACAATGTAAATTTTCCAATTTTCCCATTTCTATGAATTTTATTTGAGAATTAAAAGATCCATTCCTTTATTTTTTTCACAACTTTATCACTTTTTTTTTTTCAGTAAATTCATTGTTTAATTAGGAATAAAACATTTTTCTCTCTGCTAAGTAAGCTTCTACCATATCCCAACTTAGATTTGAATGCAATCACTGCCAGTTGGTTTTGCTTTCACAAATGCAGAATTTTCCTGAGGAGAGCTCATTTCATATTATTTACAGATAGTGAATCACTTGAGATGCTGAATTATGTAGTTAGGCTAAGAACTCACTCATTTTGAAGTTAAACAAATGCCATTCCAATTTTCATTGTCTTTTTGAAGTTAAATTCCTTAACTCTGAGCTCTACTAAGGTTACTGGAGATCTCTTCAGATTTCGGATCTAGCTCAGGAGCAACTGCAAGTAACGTACTGCAGCTGAATAGTCAATGGGAAACTTGCAGAGGATCCTCAGAAGCTGTGGCACCACAGCCGTCCTCATCGAGATTTAATGGGAGATCTATTCCCAAGATCAAGAGCACTGACAAATACACCCTGCTGATCTCTGTCGTTGTAGGAAGACTTGCAGTTGCCACAGTATGTCAGTAGTTGTAGTTTGGATATCATTATAGACAGGAATCAATCGGGGTAGAAAAGATAAATTTTGAGAAGCCAGAGTACAGAAACCATTGGATAAATTTGTGCCCACCCTCAGAAAATAATCATAGGATTAAATAAATTCAGGGCTGAGGATTGTAAGCAGCTTTCTATAATGACAGACTTTCCAGAACACTTAAAGAAAGGAAGAACCTGCAGGGCAAAGCATTTGCAGTTACAGTCTACTGCTATCCACTTCTGGAACAAAAGTCAAACCAGAAAACCAAAATTATCCTACTTTCCTGCAACTGGCGTAATTCTACATAAACATCCTTTCAGAAAAGTTTGACGCTTACAAGCATAAACAGGTATAAGGATTATAGAAACAAAATGATGATAGTAAGATCACAAGACATGTAAAAAAAACCAAGACAAACATCTAATCTCTTCTTCAACCTAGATGTTTCTACATTTGAGTTAGCTTGCAGTAGCCACGTATGACAGTTATTATTACGTGAACTACTTGTTAGTTTAAAATTAATTTATTTTATCCCATGAAATGTAAGACATGAACTGGAATATTAACCAGTAACTACAAACAGTAACTGAAGGCAGCTTAAAGTTTTTGTATCAAGGAGATTGCTACCTACCTGTGCCTTTGTAATACTTGGTACAGTTACCATATTCTATATCCTCCTTTTTAATATCAAACTGAGGCAGAGCAATTTTCTCTAGCTGTACAGGATCTCCAGACTGCCAGATAAATCGTAAGTCATCAGTTGTATAGCCAACTACAAAAAAACCCAATAATAATCATTTAAAGAACCATCTAAATCAGAGTAAGCTCTGCAAGAAAATCTAGCATATATGTTTGTTACTTTTCTATTTCTCTCTATTTCTGGTTCAGAGAATTAAATACAAAAATGAAATAATCCACAGCTGAATTTTAATGTAAGCCCAGATTAGGACTTGGTGGGTGGAACATTACATTACCAACAATATTACACCAATTAAAAGGTTTTTGTTACAGTTTTTACCATGTAAACAAAGAAGGCAAAGCTCCATTATTCTCCACAGCTTTGAAGCCTCCATATTCATTCATACTCTACTTCAGCAAAGCATGAAAATTATACTGAACTTTAACAGCACTCACAAGCCCTAGCAACTTCAAAACAATTTATTAACACAATTACTGTGATGAATACTGGGTTTTGTGTAAAACAAACCTTCTGCTTAGCTTTTTCAGATTAAAGGCCCTGATTCATGAAAGCACTCTCGTTCAAGAAATACTTGACCAGGAATTTAAGTAGAGGTGTAGTCCTACTAAAATCAGTTCAGTGCCTTCATGATCTCATATGTACGGACAGACTTCAGCATACATCTGACTGTCTAAACTGTGATGTATACACCACCACGAAGCGAGAGGCAGTGACAGTCAGGCTAACAATATTCAAGCACAAAGCAGTATTGCTCAAATATGCATAATAATAATAATCATGATTTTACATGCCATTTTTCTGCCACCTTCTGTTTATTAAGGATTAACTTAATTCAAACAGAGATAATGTGTTTTAAATAGAAACAGAGATGGGGACACATAAAAAGATGGAGTTGGAATGCAGTGTTTTGCAAGTCAAAGTCTTTGAAAAATGTTTAAAGAACCATTTCTTTTCTGGAGGCACTAGACAGGGTTTTTTTAGTCTTTGAAAAACAGCTGCAATTAAAAAAGGTAAGCTGTTCACAATCTAACTGCTCTAAGATCCACAACAACTTAATAAAAAACACAATGTCTCAATGCTTCGTGATGGAAGATAATATAAAGAACAATCAGTTACTTTCATGTTTTGTTCATAAAATCAGTCCCACCTCCTTACAACATACAGCAAATTACAAAACTGCCAAGACCCTTTATGATAACAATTACTGGACAGTGAAAATTTTGCCTATAGAGAATGTGTAGAACTGTAGATCATAACTGCAGATATAAGAACAGCTTAGTAAAAACTGATGGCCTTTTTTGTTTCGGAAATCCAGCAACTAAAAACAAAATACTGATTTGAAAATAACTGAAGTAGAATTAAACTGCCAATGGCCAGGAGGAAAAGCAAGCCCACGGCTGGAACTGGAGAGACAGACAGGAGGTCATGGGTACCGCTCTTACTTGTGACAACGGAACTAAAAGGTAGAAGGAAGCTTAGTGCACACTGTCTTTCCATAGGAGCAAATTCCTCCTGAATTTGAACATACCAACTTAGCATGGAGAAAAACTATAAGGTTGTTTAAATAAAGGTTTTGAGAAAATTTTTATGACTAGTTCTTCCTTCCAATAACTATACCTTGCAATGCCTGTAAAACAATCCAGACTGAGAAAGCTCGAGCAAACTTCCATTAATATTACTGTGTAATTCCAGTTTAACCCCAAACAGATTTAGGTTTACCATGAGAGTTTGCTTCAGCTAATGTATACACAGATTAGTGATGGGCAAAACTACTATGGACATACTACAATTCTAAAAGTAAATGCTGGTAGTCAAAACCTAAATTGTAAAACTCTGATATCATCGTTATTATTAACCCCACTGGGTTGCTCTGCTCAGCTTTGATTAATCTTGCTCTTTTTTTGCTTTGGTTTTCCCTTCTCTAACCTCACCTTCCCCACCAGACCTGGTGGAGTAACAGCTGAATGAAGCTTTTGTATTACAGGGCTGGGCCACCCTCCTCCTCTCTGCTTCACACTTGTCCTTACTCAGGAAAACAGCATTACCACGTACGTGGGATCACCAGGGATCACTGTGTTGGGAAACAGCTGTACTTGAGTAGGCACCCTTGTACTTGGGGCACAGGAGAGAAGATAGGTTTCAGAAACATTTTGTCTGCCACTTCCAGCGCGGTATGAAGCCTGTCAGAGATGAGAGTTGGCCTCCCCTTCTTATGATCTTATGATCAAATCACCTACAGACCAGGGAAGGATTGGTAAGGGAAAGATGCCTGACTACATCCACAACACATCTTGAAACCCCTTTCAAAAGGTTTCACAGTTAATGCTCTCAATGTATCAGCATCAAATCCTTTTCCTTCAGCACCCTATCAAAAGTTCCAAGCAATACCACACACCATCAATGCAAGGGGATAAATTGGACCCCAACAGTCTACAAAGCAGCACAGGTTCTGGCAGTCAAAACTACATGGAGAAACTATGGGGTCTTTCTCCAAATGATACGTGTTTCCATTTTACTAGGTTTATTGTAAGTGTTTTTATAAAACCCATCAGTTGTCATTATCTTTGATAGCACAAGCTAAAACCAGAGTGCATGGTGCCATAACCTTAAGAAACATTTTTGATAGCGAAATGTATGTTAGTAGGAGCTAGTGATAATTAATTTCAAGATTCATTAAAAATGTTGACATGAACAATACAGAACTGATAAATTTTTGTTGGATTCTGACGCATGCCTAGAAGGCAACTGTTTTTATGCACAGACTGATTTACATACAGCTTTCCAATTGCATCTTGCAGCGCTGTGTATCCATAGGAAACAAGGTCAAGTCCAAAGGGCATGACAGAGTAATAGACAATCTGAAATACAGAAATGGAATTTTAAAACAGTGTCAGCTGCCATGTAAGCAGTATGTGGCAATAAGGAAAAAAAAAAGTAATAAATCACAGGTATTTCCAGCTTCTAAAAGAGCAGAAAAAAATCATTAAAGTTATAATAAGTAGCAGTTTGAAATTGAGCTATTTCCAGTATTCTGAGAATAAAATTTACAGAGAGTTTTAAACACACAGTAGTTCACAAATTAGAGACCTACTAATACAAGACAAAATACATATAGGTCATAAGAATAACCAAACCAAAGGCCCACACAGAACAGAGTCCTGTCTCAGCAGTGGCCAATGGCAGACTCCTGAAGAAGAATATGAGACTACAGCAATCAGGAAATTGTATTTTGCCAGATATCTAGCTGCCTCCCAAAAGTAGCACCTCAAGGGCCTCCTGGACCAGAAGTAATGCTTCAGATTTAAGAGACCTCAACACATTTTTTCCCTCAAAGAAGCTGCTTTGCTTCCAGTTGCTTTCTGGAATCTGTTTAAAATTTGATGATGCACAGGATCCTGCAGCAAGGCATGCCATAGTTAAGCTGCACGCACTCTAATCATCTCCTTTTACCTATCTTGAGCCTGTCTCATAGTTCTTTCCCTGGAAAAGAAGGTGAAAAATGTCTGCCTTGCTTAGCTGTTCTTTATAAAGGATGCTGTTTCATACATTTAATACATCCCATACACCCTCACCTGCCTTCTCGCAGTGGGAAGACCAGAACTGCACCTTGTATTCAAGATGCATGTATAGCATGAATTTATAGTGACATGACATTCTCTTTAATCCCTAACTCTTCCCAGAAGTCAATTCACTTTCTCAACCAGTACTGAGCCGTTAGCTGACATTTTCAGAGAACTGGCCATTATCACCCAAAGGCCATTTTCCTAGCTGGTAATAACCACCTCAAAGTCAATCAGTTCTTCTGTATAATTAAAATATTTTTTCCCACATGTATAACTTTCTGTTATTTACTTTGAATTTCATCTCATACTTTGTCGCCTAGTCATTATTTTGTAATTCTCAGTGTTGTCTCTTATCTTTACTACCCTGAATATTTTGCCATCATCAGAAGTGCCTGTCAGTCCACAGGTTTCCAGATGATTTATGTTGAACAGCACAGGACCCAGAAGAATTTTTTCTGTGGGACTCTACTGCTTATTTCCCCTCATGTGAGCACCTTCCTAATTCTCAACTATTTATGCAGGCAAGAGCTTTCTCTCACATGCATTTTGTCATTCATGTAATTTGGTAACCGGAGAGTCTTTCATTTACATGCGATAATATCTCTGTAAACTAATAATACAAGGCAAGCAATTACATATTTTAAGAAACGAAAATCTTAGTAGCATGTCACCAAACCACAGTGCCTCAAAAAACTTAATCTTATCTGCACACGTACCATTTACGAATGCAGTGTATTATTAAAATCATCAGAATATTTTTGGAGGACAACAATAATTTCAAACTATTGAATTTGGTTTTGTTATTCGGAAGTTTTCAGAGAAGATTATTTCAATTATAAACACTTCTATGAGTATTCACTCGATGTTCAAACCTAACCTATTGACTGAAATAAGGTCACTTAGGAATAGATGCAACCTGGAATAATACGTAAAAACAGTTTCAATGTTTAATTTAACATTTTCTATTCCAAATGGGAAGTTTCTCTTATAGCTGAAAGTGATTTCTTAATTTTGAAATACTGATATCTACAGACTTCAAAACTTGCTACAGAAACAACTGAAATCAGAACCAGGAACTTCAGAGTAAGCCAAATGAAATGCTTTGATTGCCCAATATATCTTCTGTTCTGATCACTGTCAGCAAAAGTCTTGTGACTGAGTTTTCTCCTCCTGATTTGGAATGGACAATAAAACCCCCAGACTCTCCCATCTTCTTTCTTATTCTATCCACTTCTATTCCAGGAGGAAATAGCTCACGTGACCATAATTTCAGAAGTGGTTCCCTCTTAATGGTAATATCACAGTATATTTGGGTAATCATTTTTCCTCTATCGGGGCAGTATGTTCCAGTTTAAACCAGAAGAAAACTCACTCACCGTTAGGAAATTGAGCATAATCTCAACAAATCATTGTGTTTATAAGCTCTCTAGATCTGTAATTCACTATAAGATCCTTTTTATCCACCCAAATTGCTGTTTTCATTGGATGACTGTTTTTATGGCATGGTGTATATATACCTTTGATAAACCAAGTCAAACCACAAGAAGGTATGCATAATTGCAACGAAATTAAACTATTTTTGGGTCTTCTGGGAAAATCCATATCCAGTAAGGTATAGAACTTAATCAGGATTATATCCCAGTACTTCCACAAAACATTTATATTCAAAAATTTTTTAATTTCTGCCCCTCCCTATATCATCAGTACGTAAACATAATTTTCTTCAGATGACACAGAAATTCAAACGGTGTGCAAATAATATTGTTTTGCCAATGTCTTTACTTCGGATATCTTATCCATTTCATTACGCTTCCAGGAATGTAAGCAATTATCAAAATGGTTTAAACTTTGTTTCTAGTAATACTAATTTACTTAATGTGTTAGCTTAACAAGACATAGAAACATACATACACTTCAAGTACCTGCTGTGCTACCAACTGACATGCTTTAAAATATCTTCATCTGACTTTACACACATTTAATTTATTGTAGTATTGTTTACAAACTGTCATATAAACCTAAGCATTAGTCATAAACTGTATTACGTTACTAAGTCTAACACAGCACATATATCTCATATCAAGCGATTTAAAAAAGGAGCAGAAATACATCCATAAAATACCTCATGCTGACTAGGACATCTCCATCCCGAAATATAAAAAGAAGGATATTTTCTTGTGTGACATCATGGAAGTTAGCATTTTTTTCATTTGCAAAGAATAAGTCCGGCTTCCAAAGACATTTAAACATAGTTGGGTCCACTGTCAGCGTATCTGAACCTCTCCAGTCATTGGGCAGTTTGAGCCTGGGGTCATTCCACTTCTGTCTTAGAAAGATATTGACTCTATAATCCTGATGGGAAAAATAAATAATTATTAGACTAGCCAAAAGTCTAGCCAAAAACCCATGGAGAAAGAAAACAATTCTATCAGACTCCAAAAAGAAAAAAAAATTATGCCCTCATTTTTCTACCACAAAGATAGTAATTGCTATTCAAATAACATAAATCTTAGAGTTTAATAGCCTTTACTACAAATAGGTAATTATGCCTTACTCATCTTTTCAATATAGTAACTTTCTTTAAAAAAAGGACCAAATGGTCTCCCCCAGCACCATTTTTGCATGCCCTGGATAGCAGCCCCCTGTTTTCTAGGCATGGGGAAAGCAAGCAGCAGGGCAGAGGGAGGCGATAGCTTGGCTCCACTCAATTGCTGCAAGCAGCAGACACAATCTCACTCCTGTCAGGGCATCCTGTGAGTTTAAACTCCAGCTTAATTCCCCATTTGGTTAACTGGCACACTGATGGCAAAACATCACCCTGCAAAAGCGGAAAACAGACCAGGTAGATCACAGATTTTACACTGCACACAGAATACAGCCTCACACTTTGTAACAGTGATTTGGGACTGTGCTGGTAACTGAGGAAAACCGGTACCAGCTTGCAATAGAGTACTGAAAGAGCATCTAGGAAAGCAGACACAGAATAAGTCTCAAAGAGACAAAAAAAGGCTTTACGCAAAGGAAATTTCCTTCTGGATTCAGCAGGACTCTTGATCAAGGGTGGACAGTAGTAGAGCCATGCACTAATTTTGCCTTTGGCAATTGGAGTAGCATGTGTCTCGGGGCAAAACAATACCCGCACATGTTCTGTCCTTAGTGAAAGCTGTGTGCATCCAAAGGAAAAATCTGACCTAGTACGTCAGTTATGATTTTTCAGTCCTACCTCTAAGTCTTTTTTGCTTTTTACATTTACATTTAAGCCAGAGCCTCTTTTTTACGTATAAGTAGGCAGATCATATACAGAAAATGAATAAAGGTGGTGTTTAAATAAAGCACAAAACCAACCCCAAATAAACCAAAATTCTATATGTAAGATAACGTCTGTCTCCAGTCTTCTTAATTGTCTTCTATGGTGCGTTCTGTTTTTTCACTCACCACAAAGCACCTTGAGGTTAAGGGCTTTCAGAGCATTGAAAACACTGCTACTGCTTTACATTTATAGCAAAATGCTAGAAATCTGTGAGTGAAGGTCCTCAACATATTTTTGATTTGTCAATGTATTCTGCATACCAAACAAATTGTAGTTATTTTACACATTAATCCACTCTTACACATTTTTCTGTTGATACGTGAGTTCTCTTCTGTCGTACTTACTACATTGTGTACATTTACAGTCCAGAGCAAGTGCCATGTTGAGACAGTCATGTTGACTTCAACAGGATGGAGTGCACTTGGCTAAGACCTCACGCAGAATCATTTACCCTGATGATTTACCCTGGTAATTGGAATACGGTGCCCGCTTTCCTGTGCCCAGTCCACCAGTCAGATCACCCCTGTATTTCTTCATGACACTATACTGCCTAATACTTTTCCTTACTGCATTGTAAAGAGGAGCAAAGCATCAAAATGAAGTAGAAAGAACTGAGATGATATTTATTAATATGCATAGTTCTGAGAGACATGTTACTTGTTGGCAGTCCGATTTTGAAAAAATATATGCGGTCTGACTTATTTATACAAAGACCTATATTATCTTGCCAAAGTAAACAAGAAATATAAAATAATTGTTAATATGAAGTGACTTTGTACTGGAAGGTTCTCACAGAAAAGCTTCAGAGCAGGAGGGAATTCAGGTCATTATCTCAGAAAGCATCTTTTCAATTATAAGTATATAATTGAAAATTAACTTTACTTGCTTCTCGCTAAAGATCCTGTTCCATATGCACTTCTTGTCTCAGTGAAAACTATTACTTTAAACTATATGAGATAAATACTGCATACTGTGCGTGCCCACAACCATCACATTATTCATCACACCAAAATTAATTTTCCCATAAACAAAACAGGACGCCCTCACAAAGCCATAGGCAAATGATAACCAGCATCCAACACTTGCCCTCAGCTTACCCATTTAGAACAAGGAGACATTTACACCACTGAAAAGCAGAATGCACTGGCAAAATAAGAATTGGAAGTAAAATCAGATGGATGCTGTTTTAATTCCTTCCTTGCTCTATCACAAATGAACTTAAATATAGCAAACAACTGGATGTTGTGACGTCTTAAGAACTTATTTCTGTTCCTATTTAAGTCAATGGAAGACAAATCCCCTTAACCTAAAAGAAGTAGGTTCAGACCTACCGAACTGACAGAGATTTGCGACAGGGGGTACATGGAGAGGAAATTCACCGCATACTTGAGGCAATAAAGAAAATGCACAAGGAAGCCAAGAGGTGTCAGGATACAAAACTGTGTCTAGCCAGACGATGACGTGCAGAAGGGCTGCTTCTTAGAATATGAACTATTACAACACCTGGCAGCAGTGTAGACTATGATCTGGTATAAATCTATTTCGAAAGAAGTCTGCGACCAGTCCTGTCAAATTTGGGCAATGAATTTTAAGATTCAGTATGTGCACTACAATTAGGGGCTGAAGAAGTTGTCTGCATGAAGCACATGGTCTTTCTCCTATAAATTTGACAAACATTCTTGAATATTGCAGAATGATTGCCATTCTATAATAAAGGAGAGTCAAATAGAAATTAAAAAGCCTGAAACTAGGGGTGGGGGGTGGAAGAGATATTCATCAGCATTAGAGCTAGGAGGACCTGGCAGGTAAAAAGAATCACAAAAGTATTCTACAGGGCTTTCTTTTCCCATGAAACTCCAACAGAAGGCAAGTTGTTTTCAGGGAGGTTGAAAGGGGAGGCATTCTAAGAAATGTTTCAAATGCAGCCTACTAAACAGTGGGCATGTGGCCAGACAAGCTCCTTTTTACACGAACTGCACTCATACAAAGAAAGGAAGCATGATAGTGCTGTCTTTTGATAAAGTAGAAAATAGCATTTTTAATACTAAAATAATGAAACAGTTTTCCTTTATATACATAAATATTAAACAGACCTTTCTGCAAGGTTTTAAAGTAAAGGAAAAAGAGAAAGTGGTGTTTTGCCATTTCAGCCAGCGAAGAAAGATTACGCTGCATGTACAAACCTTGAATATAGATTCTGTAGACAGAGGATCAGATCATCAGCACAGCTAAAATGTTATAGCCCTTTAGGTTTTTATACCAGAAAGGATCTGTCCCTAGGAATCCTTGGCTGGTGATCCAGTCTGTAACAGTTGCTAAATGTGACACAATCACTGTATTATCCCACAAATCTGCAGTCTAAAAAAAAACCCCAAAAACTGCAAAAGTAGAAGCAGAGTTAGCATGGGGATCCTAGACAAGTAGTTTAATGAGCTAGAAGAAAACAAGTTAGAGATTCAAGATAAAGGAAGCTCACAGGAAGGTAGCAGCTCTGGTATAAGGTCTTCTCCATTTTAGCTGTACAAATTCTTACTCTCTCTGTATTTAACTTATTGTTAAATTGTTTAGTTTTTCCAGGTAACTTGCTTGATGCATGCGTGAAAAGTCACAATTCTCTTGTGAGCATTCACCAACACAACATGAAGACTACCCTTTCCAGGCACAGAGCAAACGTTTGCCCTTCAGTTTCTTCACCAGGGATTGACTAAAGCAATACAGGCTTCTGGGCACAGGATCCACGCTATGGGTCCTGTCTTGCTTCAAAACAATAATACTTCAAACCTGTCAACTGTTTTCGATGAAGAAATTCCTTTCCCTCTTAAAGCTAAATAGACTCTACTTCAGTGGGACGCAATCTCTGCTCTTTGTTGAGGACGAGCCAGCTGCACAGCTAAGAATGCAATCATCATGGGACCAAAAGGGCAGCAAGGAAAAAGTAATTGAAAATAATTTTGTGGGATTCCTGAAATACATGAAGAACCATCAGAACCAGCCACCACGATGTTAAGGCGAGGGACACTGTGGGAGCCTGTTGACTAGTCAGAAGTTCCAGACATTAACCCCAGAGCTGGCTGCTTCTGAGAGTGCTCTAAGAGAGCGATACCTGACAACTTGTCAATGTTGAAATATCTTGCTGAAGATTCTTCTGATCTCTTTCGACACCCTTCTGAACAGCAGAAGATTAGCATGCTGATCGGCCTTTCCTCACTGGCACTCTACACGTTGGTTTGTTGGGCCTTCTACCACCACCTCACTCCCAGTCATCTGTCACCCACGATTATTCTTCCCCACCCTTCCATCACCCAGAAGAAGGAATCATCCCTTTAGCATGGCTAAAAGAGGATGCTTTACCCCCACAGATATATTTTGCGAAAACCTATAAATTCAGCTATTATAGCCAGAAGTGGCTACAGAACCAAGAATCATCATGAGACTTCATCGACTGAAAGACTCAGAAATACACTATTTCACAAATTTTGGTGTCAGTAATGACACCACTCCAACCAGTTCAGTACCTTCTGGTAACTTTAAAGACAGTCAAGAAATCCATATTCCTCGGTTCACACCAACGCCAGAGGCAGTAGGGATGCAGACAGTGCAGCCAGCCACGCTCCTCTCCAGCACCACGGAACATTTTTCAGCAGTTCCATTGCTGCCTGCAAACGTTTCTCCTTTCTGAATGCAAGAGGCCCCTCATCCTTCACAGACTTGGCATCTCAGCTCCAGGAAACACTTTTTCTGTGATTCCAGAAGCAGAAGTTTCTTTCTAGTCTAAGGGACTCGCTTCTACTGTCTGCTGCATTGCCCAGACCATCTGAAGACAAGTACCAGCCTACCCTCAAGAAAGCAGTGGTTCCTGAATGTCCACAGGACCCAATGCCCACTGCAGCAGGAAAAGTTTCCCAAGTTATATATGGGAGAACAGATTAACCATCTCTTTTGTTAGTGCTTCCAGTGATACATTAAGGCAACCAAGAAGTAATCCAAACTTGACATAAACATGCTGAGCTATCATGGTGATCAGCTGGGTGTACAAATCTAAATGCATAAATTGAAGTAAGGATCATGTCTGAAATTCTGAAATACAGAGGAGAACATGACTTAAAGAACATCCTGGCAAATTTGTAAGTGATCATATCAGAAAATCACAGACAGGCAGGCAAACATTGCTATAGAGAGCGTACTTAATATTTTTTTTTTTGGGGGGGGGAAGCACACCTCTTCTATTCATGTTTTGTTACTATTTTCTGGGTCAATTGTAAAAAAGCCTCTGTAAAAGTCACTTTTTAAGGCATGCAATAAATTTCAGAAACTTGAAAGGGCCATCTGGCCTAATATACCTGCCATCTTAGACACTTATCTCACTCCTACTTTCCTGCTCTTCCTCCCTGCCCCTCTTTAAACTTCAGTCCCCCTTTTGTTTTCAGAAATAAATCTCAGGGTATCTTTGGCACACTTACATTCTTTGTTTCAATATCACTTCCCACTAATGCCATTAGTTGACTTACTATCATTTGCAATCAAATCTAAATCTTTATTCACTTTTAGTTCCAGAAACAGAAAATTCTGGCCAAGCTGTTCAAAAGCTGTTTCAGCCATCACATATGTTTAACTTTGAGTGGCTCCACAGTCCTAGTGAAATGTCTTTGGGTACCACGTAAGCTGGTTCTGAGTTTTAAGTGGGTGCTTCCACCACCAACAAAAAGTGTTTTATTATTTATTAGCCGTATTACGGTTTATGCTTCTGTGCCATTACGAGTAGGAATGCTGCCTTAGTCATAGTATTTTAAAAAAGCAGCCTGATTTTGGGAACTGCATCAATGCTTTGGATGCAGCAGATGACCAGTTATTTCTAACTGGGATGCTCAGGGAGCATCTCAGAACTCCCACCGAGTGCATGCCCTGTCTGTGGTTTCCCACATACTGCCAAGACATGGTCTACCCCTCTTTTTTATAGGAAAGAAAAATTCTGATCGGTTCAGAACACCTTCAACAATTAAATACATTTTTATGGCAATATTTCTAATGGTATTTGTTGGAAATACCATTGCTAAAAAGATCTTCAAGTCCCGAAATAATGGAAAGGGCTTTGCTGAAATGATTTCTTCTTTTGAAATAGATTTTATTTCCTAAAGAAACAAAAAAGTCAAAATCGTAATGTACACTATTTGGTGTTGTTATTGACATTTTGAAATTTTCTGACCAAACTGGAAACACACTTTCAGAAACTCCTCAGCTTCTCTCTGTCACACAGTAAATAAACAGGAGTAAAAGTATGTTCATTGATGGTGTACTCCTTCACTCCTCCTCCTTCTATCCCTCCATGATTTACTCCTATCCTCAGATCTACATAAAACAGAGAACTCGTATGCTTCAGCCTTATGCATGTCTGTTTTTTTTCTTTCATACAGTCCTGGTATTTTCTTTAGTAATATCCAAAACAACCTACATATTAACTCTCAGGATGATTATTTGATTCATACTACCAAATGTGTTCTTCCCCTGAACTTAATAACTTATGGAAATAAATGTATTTCTTGCATCTTAGAAACCATGGATTTCCTTTCACATACATCAGATTCTAAAAGCTATAAAAATCTGTGGACAAATAGAGAGTGAAATAGATTAATAGATTGATGGCATAGAGCACAGTCAGTCTATCCCTAACCCCATTAACTCAATTCTCAGTATCTACAATTGTAACAATCCTTTCTACTTTATAGTTCATAATCGTCAGCCTGAAATTTAATTTAAGAAGAAAATCTCCACGTGTGCTATGTTAATTTCATTTCAGTCTTACCATAGTTGTCTCTTGAATTGACCCAAAGCTGTTAATGAAGATGTTGACTGCAACATCGACTGGAATTCCTTAAAAAAAAAAAAAAAAATATTTTGAGTGAACTATACAATCCATTAAAGGCATGTTATCCTTCATTTAAAGCTCCTTTTTACTAGTACCACAATGTGAAATGTTTTTTTATACAGTCATACAACTTTATCTCATCAAGTTAGTATATACACAGCTTTCAAAAGCTGTGGTTTAATCTATATCCATTGAAAGCCAACAGAAATCACAAAAATTCTCAACCTAGTGATAAGAAAACAGAAAGAAAAAAAAAAAACCTTAGTCCAGAGTGCCAAGATTAAAGCATTTCACAGATCATAAATCTGAATAATTTTCAAATTCCATGATTTTCTGTTATCACAGAATGCACAATCCAGTATTACTTTTGCACACAGCATAATGGACAGAGGCAATTCACTTTTCTGGCAGCACATACTTTCAACTGTCAAGGTCATAATGATGATCTATCATCCCAAATTACCCGTTTATGATTTACGATCAGACATTTACTTATATTGTAAGAGGCTACTTTGTGCAAGTTAAGTACATAACCGTAAAGTATGAATACAGTCAGATAAAAACTATTGCATGCAGCTTTCAGCTATCTAGACTCGGTGCAAGAGAGTTGGAAAGCTGCTCCCTTTTACAATGGTTACGAATTTGCCAAGAAAAATTTCTAGAAGCCAGCAGCTGTGAAGATACTAAGACAGCCTGGATTTTTTCCTCTTTTCCACAGCCAGGATTCCTGTAGTTGAAGAGGGATGGTGTGACAGCTGCTACATCTGCCCTCTGTCACCCTGGGGGAACTGATTGGCAGTCATTTAATCTGGTGTTAACAGAGAGTTATCATGAAGCAAGGAGAAGGGGCCTGATGGTTGTGAGAACTAATTATGGTCCGCTAGTTTTATTTAGCACCTATATGTTGAGAGTGTCAGTATGTACACAAGATGCCTGCATCTGATCTCATTTCCACTGTTACAAATACTTCATTTAGTGGGTTTCTTCCTATTTTTAGCAACAAAAGAGGTATAAGAATATATGAAGACTACTTTGACAGAGTAAGCAAATACAGTACAAAGTAATATATGCCTCATCTAACAGTTTGCTTGTCTGCATGAAATATTTTGGTGTACAGTTAATACATAAATTCAAACTTGTTCTCTTGGTTCATAAGAAAATGACTAAGACGAAATTTCGCTTTTTCCAGTTAAACCAGTTTGTGGTGGGTTTTTTAGAATCAGACTAGCTAAGTGTGACACTTTTGGTTATGCAATACACATACGACCTTATTTAATGCCCGACATGTGTGACAGAGCACCCATGACATCACTAGTAGTCAAGAGCGTGCTTTCTCTTCCAGATTTAAATAGGAAGTACCGTCCAAGGAACTCACTGATGTGTGAGGAATGTTTTAACGTGGGCAAACCAGTTGTCAGAAAATGTTTTTTTTTCTTCCACCTCCTTGTAAGTTAACATTACATGTCCTCCCTTTTCCTTCCATCTTAATTCTTACCAGACTGCCAGCAGGGTTATCAAAAATATAAAGAAATCTGCAACATGCTTTGTGATTTCAAGCTGATCATGCTGAAGAACAGGTAGAGCAGGGGCTGGGCATTTATTCTTTGTGACAAGGTTCAGTGCTGAAAACATAAATATGATTCTACAGAGAATATGAAAGAAGTGGGACACTTGCTGAAACTGAGATTAATACATTTACAAAACTTAAACAGAACATCTGAAAATGGTCTCTTCAAAGGCACAATAAAGTTTATAGATTTCCAAATTTCTCATACTATTGATATGCATGTTAAAATACAGAATCATAGAACTGTCCAGGTTGAAAGGGACCTTCAAAGGTCATCTAGTCCAACTCCGCTACAATGAGCAGGGACATCTTCAACAAGGTATCTTTTAATGTACACATAATTACATGTAAGTTTTAAAATGAAAGAATTTATTTACATCAGTTATGACTGTTATATAATGAAATTACCTATGTCTTTTTCCAGCAGGGAAATAATTTAATTCCTGGAAGGTGTAACTTACAGCTGTATGAGTTGCTAGAGGTTTTGCAGAGAATATTTATTCCAACCTTTTCTGCACATGTAAGGAAACCATGTTTGCCTACATGGAAGATTCCTACATCATCTGATACAAGGGAGATATTTAAAGGCAGAGAACGCATTTGAAATCCCAAAGTATATAAGCTGTATTACTAACATATCTTTAAGGGATTTTAATAGCTGTATGGTTTCTAAGCAGTGATACTGCTGATCCCAATTTTTATAAATTCACCTTAAAGGATGTCTGCAGAGAATTTTGATGTTTTAGAATACTGTGAAGCAGAGATACTACTAAAGTCTAACGAGAATGTAGGAATAGAAAGACATTTAAAATTTTTATTCTAAAAGTTCTATTCTGCTTTTAAAAAGCTTTTATAAAATAATAGTAATAATAATAAAGCATCACATATTGTTATGATGACGAACTCCTAACATGTTACCTTGCAGCTCAAAAGGGTAAATGCTTTCTGCAGTTTCATGCTATCTAGGAAATTTTCCATTAAAAAAAAACAAACCAAAAAACCAAAAAAAACCCAAAATTTAAAATTTAGGTTGTGAATATTATCTTTACATAAATTTTCTGTGTGTGCAAACAGCAACAGTTAAATTCCAAAGATTAAAAAAAAAGGCTGGGATATCTGACAAACCTTTGAAATTAGGCCTTATCCTGGGATCGTAACTGAGCAACAGCCGATTCAAGATATTGCTGGTAGAGTTTGCAGGTACTCTTGCAAGGTCCTCAGCTGATTGCTGGCTGTAAGAAAAAAAGTGCATTAGTTACTATTAAGATAGAAACAACTGTGTGCTTAAACTTGTCATTTTAAAGACATGCCAGACATGCCATTTCATGAGCAAAATATCTTCGGTATTTTCAGGTTCCACACTATACAGTCTTCCTTTCCTTGTGATGTTGCAGTGTCTTCCAAGAAACTATAAGAAATGCGAATGGTCTCCTAAAGCTTATCTGTAAATCTGGAAATAAACAGCAATTCACTAATTGTTCCCTTCCCTCCTAACAAAATATCCAGAGGGAGATGATTTCTTCAGCAGCAGAAGCAGCCACCCGAACTATTTTGAGTGACTGTCAGCTTAGGAACATAAATAAACTGACGGGCACTTTGTAGGTGCCAATCCATGCCGAGGTTTTTGGCAGCCTCCTCTCCGCCAATGCCAGCACCAGCTATTCCACCCAGCGCCGGAGCCACTGCATAATCTCACGGTCAAGTGCTAATTACAGCTTTATTACAGAAAGCCAAGCCTTGGACTCTCCTTTGCTTTTGCAGGGGGAATTTAAATACCTCCATTTGCCCTGCTGTTACTGTGCTGAGGGTTAAACTAAAATAATCGCTAAAACTAAAAAGAGCCTGTGACAGGTAAGCGTAGGTACAAGAGTAACGTGAAACTGAGTGTAATAAAAAGCAATAAGGGTGCATCAGTCCCCACCCTAGGTACTCCAAGCACCTAGCAGGCTGATAATGTCACGTAAATAAATTTGTATGTTGCTTGTAGAACCTGTTCAGTAATGTTTTCCAGTCTTGTACACACTTTTCCACCCATTTTATAGTGACTACTCTGCTGACTTTGTCATTGTAATTTAGTAACCAAGATGCCATGGAGAAATAAGACAAACACCCTACAGAGGCATAAGTTATATGCATCAACACTACTACCTCTAGCAAACAAATGTATGAACATATTTTTTAAAATGATCCAGCTCATTTCCTGTATGTTTTCCATAATCAGTATCAGCTGCTGTTGCCTCCTTTACCTTGTTTAATTTCTTTTTTTCATTATTCTTTCCCGTATCAAAGTCAGCTTGACAGACCTATGAGTTATTCTTTATAACATCTTGGTTCACTGCTAGTTTTCTTCTCAGTTTTCAGTTTCCTTCATGTCCTCTGGGACTCTCCCAAAGGCTTTTGGTCAGTTTAAAAAAAAAACAAAGTTGCATGAATGTACCAGACCTCCTGATTTTAATTCCTGTTCAGCATCTTCCTTACTGACTGCTGGGAAAATAATTAATTAATAAATAACTGCCACCATTGCATGATATCACTGTAAAATGTCACTGCATGGTATCACTGAAAAATGGGTATGAGACCAGATCCTAGCCCTTGCACAGCTTTTATGAATAACCCCACCTTTAACATCAACTGTTTTAACTCAAACCATGAAGGAAAAAACAGGAGCAAATGAGCAAGATCTGCTGACTTGGTAGCACTTACTAGGCCTTCACAATGAGATTTAATCTCCTCATTTAACAGCTAAAATATTTATAAGTAAAACTATGCAGGAGTTCCCTATTATTAAAACCACGTAACCATTTATAATAATGTAACTGCATTTTATTCTATCATAGTCTCTTTGATACTCTGTAAGCATTTTATCCTTCAGAAAAAAAGAAATCATATTTCTGTCTTCCCTATTGTATTCCAGGTATTTCTGAAACCTAAAGCTGCATATCTGTTTACTTATTTGCTTGATGTTATACATGCTGGACAAAAGCATGCCTGAACTCAGCTACAACAGTAAATAACCACTCAACCCTCCCTGAAATTTCAGACTACTTACTACTCATCAGCAGCATTAGTGTGAATTCTGAAGGCTACCAAAAGATGTAGCTACCAAAATGTTTGTATGCATGAGCATAGCTTAAACTACAGCACACAAGATGAGAAGAAAATGTGGAGCAACATTAAGCGGTTGCAGTATGTAATTCCTCACCCATCTCTTGCAAAGGCACTAAAACCTGTGCGACATTTAAGAACCACACAGGCGAACAACTTGTTCTATCACAACTCATCCAGAGGTAAATGGTCCTCTAATAAAACAAGGATTTTTTTACTTTTAGTAACATATGTTAACTTCCACTAGCATGTCCTTCTTCTGTCTACCATAAACCTCTGCCAATTTAATATTAGAGTGATTAAATAGCAATAAGTGTTCTAACCCCTTCAAATAATTGATAAATTCACCTCCAAAAAAATTATCCCTGGGTTGTGTTTATACCTTTTTATATTTGACTTTGATCTGTATCATCATGCTAAAGAACTAATTTATTTCCTGAACTGGTCAGGCAGTTGGACTAGGTGATCACTGTAGGTCCCTTCCAACTGAAATGTTCTGTTCAATTCTGTTCTTTTTCTGTAGTTTTGAGCTCTGTGTTCAGTTTTCAGTGATGACCTTTACCAATGAACAGGTTGCTACAGAAGTATCAAAACCACTTTTGTATGCTTTTTTTTTTTTTTTTTTTCAGTTACCATGACATGGACAATTGGAAAACAAAGTAAAACTTTAAGATTATTTTCCATCTCATAGCAGAAACGAGACAGAAAAGAATGTTCATTTACTATTATAAAGGCAGGCAAATACTCTGTACACTGTATTATAGCTGATACAAAAAGGTTCATGACATTGCTTCCTTGCAAGTTGCACATCTTAGCATCTCAAACATCTACATCAGATGCCTACAGGTATAATATTTATAAAACAAGGGTCTCCTTAACACACACCATAGGATTTCTTTCTAAACCATACAAGCCCAGTATTAATGAAATAGCAAAACAAAGCCAAACAACTAATGCACAAGATTAAATCCTACTTTTTTAAATTTCTGCTATGGATTATACAAAGAAGTTCATTAAATAGTGATGATGGTAATCTGAACCACACAGGATAACACGAACACATAAATTAAATACAGATGCTTGTAAAATGCAATGAGGAAAAGAGGAAAGAGTCTGAAAAATTAAATGAGTAAGCATCAAAAGAAAGCCAAATACAGTTGACAGGTTTATTTGTCTCTTCAAGTAAGAGGAAAAAGGTGGTAGTTTTGAGAGATCTGAGTTGCACTGTTAATACAAATATCTGTTCAGGCTGTTTGTTCAAAGGTCATCCATGAATTAGGCAAAGGAGATTTACTGCACTGGGCAGATGGTGATGGGAAGAACGGGTGGCAGCACTGCTTTCTGGTAAAGAACAACACAATCACATCTTCTGCAAGTTGTTGGATAGTGTTTTGAACTTACACAAGTGTAATGTGCACACGTTTATCCTCATTTATATAAGAACTAAGTGAAATGTAACAGCTGTTGTTTTGAGTTTGGAGAAGATATACAGAGAGTCAGTAACTGCTGTTTTTTAAAGGTGACTTTGAATTTCAAAGAAAGTTGAAAGTGGTTAAAATAGCTACTGGAAAAAAAAGCTCTGCTGAGTATCAGTTATATATTATTCACTGTGATCTTTTACAGCATGCTGACATTGAACTGCCATCACTGAATAGCATTCATGTGACATCATTACAAGGACTGGATTGTCTTCAGAGACCCTTGCTGATCAAAAGGCCTAAATTTCAACTGCAAATCAATAAATCATATCTGTAGCTTTTGCTGAGTTAAGAGGTTACGCCACTTTCAGAGTGATGAACAGAATGACTTAATGAGTTAGGTGCTTGGAGAAAGAGTTTGGGACTATTTGTGCCACTAAGATATTTACCTAAAACCACTACCACTGTGCTCAATTGGCCATTCTGGAATGAATTAATGGTAGGGAAATGTATAGACTACATAAAAGAAAAAGCATTTGAGCACAGGTCTCCTTTCCTGACAAGAACAGTACATGGATTTGCTGCAGGCTGTCTGATTCCCACATAACAACACTCACACCAAGTGAGAAGTTACTTACCACTTTTTCTTATTCAACCTACAACTTTCACACTCGTGAAAAGCTGACAACTAGCCTAAAATGCCCCTTAGATCTCCACCAGTTGCAGAAAGCCTTGTAATTTTAATACATTAATTTCAGCTTGCATCAAATGTACGCAGAACTGCTGGAAAGCATTAGGAAGTGGAAACGCAGTAGAAGCCTTCACAGTAATCAACAAGTTCTACACAAGATACGGTAAATAAAAAAGGGTAAGGCAACAGAAGTCTTACAGTTGCTATAAAGGGAATTTAAAAGCAAGTAACAGTAAAGCTAGAAATTGCCTTATCCAGAATTTTGCCTAAATGAAAATTTTGGAAAAAAGAAAACCAAACTCAAAAACCACAACATAAAAACCCCAAACCCAAAGTATGATTTCTCTTTTTTCTGCAAAAAACCCCAAACAGTATTCTCAGAAGTGTTCTCACTTCTGCAAAGTGTCCTTAAAAGCCCAAAAGAAAACAAAGTACAGTTAGTCATTTCGCATAACATCTCTGTGTGATATGACTGGCCTCTCTCTGGTCTTTGGGAGGCTACTTCTGGTGTCACTGATGAATAAAAGAATTACTTTAAATACCGTATTTCACAGGATATGCAGTAATCTCAGCATATCAGCAGATATCTTCCTCTTCCAATGCAGCTCTACACATTTTATCTCTGCCTTTGAAAAAACATGATTAAGATTTTCAACTGATGGCGATGGATATTTATTTTCATAATTCACTAACCAAAATCCAGAATTTTAGATAAGCAGGTATACATGGCAAAAGGAAGCATACATTACACTTGGTTTTAAACGTATATAGCTTCATACTGTTCACGTTAAGCAAAACTGTCAGAAGACATTATAGCTCTACAGGTTACCATGACATGTAGTCTCTCAGAGCTCACTGAAGTTACAAGTCCTTATGACACACAGTGCTAAAGGCAGATGACTGGAGAACAAAATATAAACAATATTCTACACAAGTGGGAAGCAGAAACTTTGCTGTTGTATTAATTCACCTGCTGCCCTGATTACTAGTCTTAAGATCCTGTTATGCTGAAGCATCTCTAATTTTAGAAGAGAACACATATGTACTTTTTACTTATGGCGTGACAATCAGGAAAAAAAAATACAAAGCACATCTCACGGACGTATTCGCAACCATCTTATAGTACACTGCAGCCCAGACAGTCAGGTAGCACGCTTGTTCTATTGCTGGCATTTGCTTAGAGTGCATAGCTTGGGTAATCTATCATTAAGCTTTTCTTTGCATAGTTCTAGATTACTGTCTGACAGATACAGAATCATAGAGTGGTTTGGAAGGGACCTTAAAGATAATGTAGTTCCAGTCCCCCTGCCACAAGCACCTTCCATTGGACTAGGTTGCTCCAAGCCCCATCCAGCTTGGCGTTTGAACACTTCCAGGGATGGGGCACCAACTTCTCCAGGCAACCTGTTCAGTGTCAGATAAAAATATGTATTCTGATTCACACGGTTATCTCCAGCAAAATTCCCTATATAATGCTGAAAAAACAGATTTTAGTACAGTTTACCTACTTTATGTGATGGAAACTGACCTTTTAGTCATATAACATGGCAGTGCGTATCTGAGAATGGTAAAACTAAGTTCTGGGAAACAGAGTATGTGTTACCCCACCATATATTGTAAGTACAGTTTCCCTGATATGAACTATCAGTGTTCTGATTTGCAGAAATTTGATTTTCTGAATATAACTACTCAAAGCATAAAACTGGGTTAATACAAAGCAATGAGATACGATATAACCCTTCTGAGTGATCTCTACAATCTCTAGGACGCTTAACAGCTACCTTTCCAAACCCTACCAGGTAACGTCTCTATTACTAGGAAGAATAACTACAGTGCCTCCAATGCAAAGTGTATCACTCCAGTTACATTAAAACTATGGAACTCTGAGTAACTGTTTATGTGTCTTCACAAATGCAGTTGACAGCTAAAGACTTAAAATTAGACACGTAACTTCAGTACCTAAATGTGGAGGTAACGCAGTGTGGTAAACAAAGAGAAAGAAAGGTTCCTTCATAGCAGAATTTGGAAGAGAAACCCAGGTTGGGCACCCTGAATTGTGGGGTGGACACCCTAAGGAGTGTTTATGTGGTAATCTGAAGTGCATTGTTATTCCATAAGTTTGAGAAAAGCCAGTTGATTCATCTGCCCACCACAGAGATGACAGCCTCCAAACCAATAGAACCTATTTAGGATGGTGCCTTCATCCAGCCTGACCAGTACTGCTCCCAGCAAGCCCACAACAATGCTTCAATTTCTTAAAATTAGCCTCTTTGCTCCTAGCTGAGGCATCTCTGCATCCTACCAGTGTCACCACTTAAGTGACGCTTGTGCTTAATAGGTATCCTGTTGTGTCCTGGTACCACACACAGACACAAAACATGATCAGCATCCACATGTTTAAGCAGAACTACAGATATTTTAAAAATGATTTATCCACATCACTTCCTTGTCCCAGTCTTTCTTCCACATGTGGTAAGCACTGTGACAACACATGGATCTTGGTAAAATCTAACCACCTATACCGTGGTTTAAGTGGAGTTACATTTTATACAATTTTTCTTTAAAGATCCATTCGGTGGATCTGAGAACCGAATTTAGACCTATGGTTTTCCTTGGGTTTAGGTTTAGGGGGTGTCATTTAACCTGTAGATCCAAGTTTTTTCTCAGTCTGGAGGGTGTATACATAATACAAAGTCTTGAACCTTTGTGCACACTTGTAGTGTCTCATAACTACAGTGTTCAGAATGGAGTAAATGTGGCTCACAAAGGAAGAATTACTGAACAAGAACCAGCCTGCCACAATTAATTACTGTTTTACAAGAGAAGTTAGGTTTTGCTTATATAGCTTTACCTCTTACTCCCTAGCACGTATCACTCTGAAAACAAATTCCCAAACCTTCTGGAATGTGGCCCTATCTGTCCAGGATCACAGCCTTCCACGAGAATTACATGCTACAGAATAATTAAACCATTGACCAACTGCTGTTACTATGGGGAAAAAGAATTTTTATAGGAAGCAGACCTGGGCTTTGCAATGTACTTATCTTCAGAATGACTGTGAGATGTAACTTGCCTCCGCAACCAAATTCAGGCTTTTCTTTCAACTTCGTTCCATCTTCTCCCACAAACTGTATCAACCCTCCCATCATACCTACAAATGAAAATGTTCACAGACTATCAACAGTGTCTTCTACAAGATGGGAATGAAGCCAGAGATGATTCCACTTTCCCGCCGTTTACATTTCAGGGACGATCACATACTACAGATAGAGAGGCCATGTACACCCAAAATGCCTCAAATAGTTTAAAAAAGTCCTTGTTCAGAAGAAGGTGGAGAGCATGGAAGATCCAAGATACACTTTGAACTTCCACTTTAGTCTTTATGGGAAGATTGTGCCAGAAGCTGAAAGTTAACCAGGAGAAATTTCAGGACGGACTTTCACACAACTCTTAGGTTTTAAACACATCAAAGGCTTTTTTCTCTAGTTCCACTGTCTGTTGTTGTTATTTTTTAAAAGGCGGCATTTGTTGAACCTTGGCATCTGTGACCTTTCTAAGCTTCTGCCCTGGCAGATGGCACAAGTCATGTTTTATGGAGGGCTTAGAGGGCCATTTCACCGTTTCTGAAGTAGCTGATACGTTGTATTGAACACAAGCCAAAATATGATCCGTGCTCCTGCTTCGTGAGTAAAAAAGTCTCTATAGATAGCACACAGTATTTAGTTAATCATCCACAGGGATATAAATCTTCACATGGACAAATGCATAACCATGAGGAGCACCGTCTTGACATCCAGACAAAAGAACGTGACTGAGGTTACGCTCTTAGCACTGCTGGAGTATCAGGGACGCTGTGGGATCCTTCCGAACAGCGTGCAAGCCAACAGCTGAGTCACACTAAAACTATAATTAACAGGGATAACTGTGATTACGAGCGCAGTTGTAACTGATTTTCTTATCTGCTCTTTGACACTCTTACATCTCTATGCCTCCTATAACATTGCCACCAACAAACTTCGCTTTCCTTATGATGTCATTTGTCCACAGATCCTGCACATAGTTTTGAGTAGAGACCTCCTGGGTGACTAAGGATTGGGGGGTAACAGCAGCAGCTCAAATATCATAAAATAACTGAAGTATTTATTATGACATAATAAAAGGGGAAAAAAAATATTTCAGCAGTGCTCTTAGAAAAAAAGTCACAGCTGCCCAGTATGTTTACCAAACTCGGGTATTAGGAGAAATTTTGAAGAAGTTAATAGGAATTAAGTAACAGAGGTAATACAGCTGATGGGTAGTCTTTGATCAAGAAACAGATCTAGCGACTAAATCCGTATGTAGCTATATCAAAATCATCTGTATTCAGTATAGTGAATTTCAAAATAACCTTTGTAAACAGAAGACTGTAATACACAAATTTCTTATTTTTTTTCTTGAAGAGGTGGACCTGTTTCTTTGGGGGTTTTCTGGTTTTTGTTTGTTTGTTTGGTTTTTTTTAATATATTTTCTATGGAGATGAAAGGCAAGAGTTTTGTTCCACTAAAGCTTTTATTTTACTGCACTATGCATCTGTGGAAGCCAGTTTCTCAGATTTATGCTGCAGAACTCCCTATTATAAGATTTTAGGCCTAATATATCAATTTCTTTGTTAATCAACAATCAGGAATCAGACACAAGTATAATTACTCTGTCTCATTTGGAAAGCCTGAGGTAAAAAGAAAACTGATCTAAATGTAAGGTGTGAAATCTTACAGCTGTTCTGATCAAGCATTAAATCAAAATAAGAACCAAGTGATTAAGCATCAGCTTCACAAAACCCATTGACAGAAAAGCTGGGAGAAACAGTTTCAGAAACAAATGAAGACAGTCAATCAAGCCACTATCACACAATGCATGGAGAAGTACAGCATTACGAATAATCACAAGAGGGTTTGCTCTAAGATATAAGATAGAATTTTCTTAATTGAAGGAAGGAAATATCTGTTTATGAGACAATAATGAACTTTTAATGGGGTTTCTAATCAGCCTGTTTTCAGCTTATTCTAATAGTAGCTAATTTCATGCCAGAGGGATGCATTTGGCAAAAGGCTTGTGTTGTGGAGAGCCGTAAAAGGAAAAGTTCAAGTATGCTCAGTTTTCATACAAACAAATGCATGCTGAAGTCCCAGGCCAGTCTTATAACCATCCATTTCTTGACATCAAACCAAGAAACTCAGGCAGTAACATCACATTCAGTATAAATCTTTGCTGGAAAATAATTTGCATACATCTGAATTTCATTATAAAGTTTGTAAAGAGAAGACTGTTCCTTATATAATTACTAGTGGGGTTTTTTGTTCTCTTGAGGAGGTAAAATTTAGCTTTTCACATGTTATAAGGAAACAAAAGGCAATAATTTGTTACAATTAAGCTTTAAATTCTATTGCACCAATAACCTATGCAAATTAAAGACAGATTAAGATTTTAACTTATAAATACATGCTTTCATTAGGAATTTGTACCATTCAATTTTAAAAACTATGCACAATCCTACGTATTTTCTTTAAAAAAAAGATACAATGCATTCTTCTAAAAGATTTCCTTCATGCTTTACTAGCAATTTTTTATTCAAACACTTCCTTTGGTACTATTTTTTGTCAACCCTTACAGTGTCACTTAATTCCCATCCACTGCCTTGTGGTCTGGTTTATTTCTGAGGAAAGATTCCTTATTTTCTTTTCACAGGAAAAAAATTATTAAGAGCAGGCAGCCTTTTTTATAATGCAGAGTGCCACCAAGTCAAAAAGTTTTGTGAAAGATTATTCAAAAAGTGATGATGATTGAAAGTTTGCCATCAGTAGCCCGAGTTAAGAGGACATTAGATAATTTCTCTGCAAGACAGGACTGACTTTCATTGCTCATTCACATGAGAGGTCTTCTAGATGCCAACCACAGAAAACCAGCAGTCCTGCAACCCCGCTGCTACAAGTGGCTGTCTCTCAAGCTGTGAACTTCAGCCAAGTAAGAAATAGACAACTTGTTCATTATTCAGAAAATCCAACAGGGTTTATTGCTACTGCAATTAATTCTAGCTAGCAACACTGTACACATGATACATCAGACAAATACTGGATTCCACTAGCAAATCTGTGGAAAGCTTCAACTGGCTGGAATGCAAAAATATCACTTTGAAAATTATATCATTTATTCAATGCTTTTCAAGTATGTTGGTGACAAATGAGTTCATATTTAATGGTTGTAATGTCAACTGGTATCATAAAGAACAGGGTACCAAGAAATACTGTGCTTAAGAGAAAAACAAACAAAAAACCAAATCCACCCACTTATCTAGATAAAATGACATCAGTGTTTTGAATTTTAATTAAGGCCAAGTCAAGAACTGCTGGCTGCTTTGACAAGACCGAGGAAGATCTAGATTCAGTTCCCAGCTGTGTAACCCACTTTCTGGGGACTTTCATCCTGATGCCTGTCCTGGCAATCACAACATTTCTCTCCTGGCTAAAAATCCTCATGTTTTTTTAGCTCAGACCAAAGGCTCCAGTCAGAGCTCAGCTTAACGATTCAAAGGGGAAAGAATGGGCAGGGGTCATTTCAGATGAGCCACGATCATATTTGAGACTTGTATCTTACTGTATTCCGATCCAAAGATACGTAACTTTTTAGGTTTGACATTAAATAAAAAAAAAAAGAATGGGAAGATTTACCATATGTAGAAACTTTCTAGAAACTTCGAGTTAAAATATGGACAGTGATGTTTATTTGTAAGAGTGGAAACTTGAAAAGGTATTATTCAAACATTGTTTCCACCTGGTTATTCTACTTTTTTATTTATTTATGTGGAAGAAGTCTATTAATGTTAAATAGTCTGTCTCACCTTCCAGTCTTCTTCTTTTATGGTCAAAGAAAAGATGTGTTTTAAATTTGTCTAAACAATTTTATCATCATTTCAGACATAGTGCTTTTCCACACTTATTGGCAACCTATTATATGCATTCAATCTTTTCCTCAGATGTTTACACCATAACACCAAGAAGATGAGCAAGACTGGCCAAGAAAATGCCAAAAAAGGCACTCACAAATAAAACTTCTGCATTGTCCTATGGATCACAACTTCAAACATGGTAGGCGTTAGAAAGAGGAAGTATTTTTAACATCAAATAATCATGGGTGTCCAGAATTTGTTCTCTATTCAGCTGAGCAATCGCAGATTTTAATTTCTGTATTGTTACAGACAGCTTATTATTCCATAAGGGCACGCTTTATAGCAACAATCAATCCACCTCCATAAAAGTTATAGCACTGTAATCATCAATGGAAGATGCTGAGGACCTTAGTTCTGTTCAACAGGCAATACGAATAGGCACAGGACAATCCTCCTCTTTAAGAACTAAGCTAACCAGAAACTGCACTTCAGCACGACTGCTTTGCATCCTCCTTGCTTTTCTCAGTATACCTGCAACACACCACCAAGCAGCACAGCACTGCAGGACCACATCACTCCTTCCACATAAAGAGCAAGACACTAGACTGGAATCCCCCCCAGAGAATGAAACTATTTACCATGGCTTAGATTTTTCCTTTCATTAAAACAGCGGACCTGCTACAGAAGAAACACAGTCATTGACAGAACTTAGCTATGATGCTGGTTAAACCCTCTTCCTCCATTTCTCACCCCAAATCCCATTCTTTCAGCAGAATGCATCACCTTCTACTTCAATTGCCACATAATTTCCACTGTTAAAAATATGGCAGGATTGCCATCATATAAAAGAATAAAAGAAACAAGGCACGTACGATGGACATAGATACTGCTTCTTTTTCCCCTTTCCTTTCTTTGAAGACTTCTCTTTGGAATAGACTTCTTCAACCCATAAGGAGAACAAGACGAAAAAGAAAACTGCTAGTAAGAACCTCATCTTGAGGATTAAGCTTCAGAGAAACCTCCAGTCTGTGGCAAAAGAAAAGAAAGAGGTTTATGTTAGTAGGGCTAGATACGGCTAATGGGAACACGTACCTACAAAACATAAACAACTGTTTGTTATGCTGTTGTTTTGTTGTTGGGTTTTTTTAAAAGTTTGATCTTAACTGCCTTGGAAGAAATTCTGTTGAGGTGTGCCTCTGATATGGAAAAAACTTAGAGGTGATTTTCTGAAGAGTGAAGTAGCTTTGCAAAGTTAGGAAACTGAGACTGAGGAACAGATTTAAGTGCAATTTTGCTCCAGTGTGTTTAAGAAACAAATGTGACATCCTTCAGAGTCTGCCTAACTCAAAGTCCTCAGAAACCTGGAAAGAGAATTAGTCACCAAAACCATCATGTATTGGATGCACTAAACGTGGTTAAATGTGACCCCCCGTCCAGCTAGCAAGCCCTCTGTGGCCTCGCACAGAGAAAGCGGCATCCGTTCCCATGCTAGCTACGAGAAGGGGTTGCACATTCAGTTTTACGTGCAGAACTGAAACACAAATTACTGTTTCGCATGAAGTTTTCCGGCTGTGGGGCCCGCACGGGCAGGGCCTTGCCAAGATGACTAGACACAACCCGTTACACCGCCTGCGGTTCAGTGTTCTGCCCCCGCAGGGGGCCGAGGTGCACATCCCGCACCCCGGGGTTCCCCGTGCCTCGCCCACCCCACCCCACCCCCACCCCCCGGTCATCCCCGCACCCCGCGGGGCAGGGGACACCTCGCAGGTGCCTCAGCACCAGCTGCCTTTCACAGTACTGTTGAAATCGCTTTTAATTCCTCCCAAGGAGCGGCGGACGCCTCTCTCACCCTCCCTGCACCTCCGGGATGCTTCAGGCCCCCCGGGAACCGCAGCCCCCCCCGCCCGGTACCGGTGGCGGCGCTGCCCCCGCCGCCCCTACCCCGGCCCGGCCTCCCCGGCCCGTCCGAGGCCTCCCACCGGCCCCCGCAGCGAGCGGCCTCCGCGCTGCCGGCGCACCGGAGGGGCAGCGGACTGAGCGACCGGCGGGGCCCGGCATGGCCCGCTCCTCCCGCGGCGGCGGGACAGGCCCGGCGCTGCCCTCGGGGCAGCAGCCCGAGCCCCGCCGCCCGCCCGGCCCCGCCGCCGCTGGCCGAGGTGCTGACGGGGCCCGGCGGCTCCTCGCTCCGCTGCTGCCGCCCCTTCCCCCGCCGCCCCACCGCGGGCTCGGGCCCCGTACGCACGGGCGGCCCCGCCGACGCCACCGCCGCGGCCCGCACCGCCGGCGCCCGGCGCCTACCGCCAGCTCCGCCGCGTACCGCCCCCGCGATCAGGGCCGGCGGCGAGCGGGCACCCGGCGGCGGGGCACGCCGCGGCTCGGTGGGCGCGCCAGCGCGGCTGCCCCGGCGGCGGAGCGAGCCCCTACCTCCGACGGTGCCCTCCGCGCCCACGGAGCATGTGCGGTAGCCGCGGCGCGGCGCGACGCTCTCCCAGTGAGCATGTCCTGGCCGCCCGCCCACACACGGGCGCTGGGCGAGCGGCGGCGGGAGGGCGGGGGCTGGGGGGGGGGGCAGCTCCGCCCCTGGGGGCGGGGCAACGGCGGGGGCGGGGGGCGAGCCGGGCCTGGGCGGGGGGCGCTGGGCAGGGGGCGCTGGGCAGGGGCGAGCGGGGCGGGGGGCGCGTTCCCCGGCCTGTGGCGGAGCAGGGCGCGTTCCGCGGTGCCCAGCGTATCTGACAGAGCTGTGCGGAGCAAGCCAGTGTTAGCGGGGAGGGTGGGATGGACAGGAGCAGGGTGAGCGCAAGGTGGGGTGCGATGCTGCGCGGGCTGTATGTACCTGTATATATCTATATGTACGTGTTTAGCCAGCAGTTAAACGGCAGGCCGTCCCTGAGAACAAACTAGGAGGTTTGTTTGGGGGATAGACATGCGTCCTTGTTGCAAAGGGTGTTGGCTTTCCAGTTGCTTTCCACTAGACTTTAGCTGCGTTATGAAGAGACCTAACGGAAGGGAAATTCCATACATACAATCCTTTCTGGAGTTTCTGGTATCTCAAGCTTATAGAAATACAGGTACTTGCTGGACTTCTTGCTTACAGCAGCTATTTGGCCCAAGTTTTGGAAATGGACAGACATCATTATAAAGCCGAGTAGTCGCGGGTTAGCAAATACCCACCCTCCCATTTTAGTTGACCACCCCCCACATGCCTCACACTCTTTTTAGTGACCAAGTCACTGAAAATCAAGACTATTTCTAAGTCTTCTTTATCTTCCAGCCTATTTCCCATCACTCCTAGTACACGCTCCAGAGCTTCAGTCTGCAGCAGGATAGAAGAGCAGCACCACCGGGAGAATACCTTTTATTCTTCAGAATGGATCCAACGATTAAGTGTAATAGAGACTCTCTGCAGCATCCTGTAATCCTCATCATGCTTCTCTGTGGAGCTCCGTTGGGGTTTGGGCTATAATATGACAGAAAAAAAAAAAAAAAAAAAAGTGAAGAAAGGCACCTCTTTGGTGGACGAGAAGTAAGTGGGCACAGGAGCTGGTGCGTATGCCACAGCAGGCAGCAAGCACTGTATAGATTCTGTAATACCCAAAGGTCAGGTACCCTCAGCTCTGCCTTCTGAGTGGTGTTCCTGTTGTAACTGCATCACAGGCAAACTGAAAATAATTCTATACCCTTCAAAATTTGCTGCCATGTGGTATACAAATACTGCCATATACATATATACGTGTGTGTGTGTGTGCACATACATGTGGATGATGCAGAAATCTCCTGCCATGGGTCAGCTGAAGGCCACAGGTGTCTCAAGACACAGTTTTCCAGCTCAACCACAGGAACTTGCAAATTAAACAAAGTGAAATTGTTTCCTGAAACAGAAAGCAAAGCCCAGAGGCTTCCCATAACACTGTCTCTAGGGGGGGGGCGGGGGTGGTTTTAAGAAAAAAAAGAAAAAGTAAGCTTATTTCTTTAAAACCCTTTTGAATTTTATCTCAGGAATGCAAACGAGGATGCTGTAGTTGTTCTAGGAGGACTGGCATAAATGTGTTTGAGACCAGCTACCCACTGGTTGCCGTTTCCATTTTTCTGCATTTGTATTGTGACACTGGGGATAGGGTCATGAAAAATATGACGGTAATATGCCTAAGACGTGAGGACAGAGATCTCCCCTGTTTGTGTCAAGAAAGCCTTAACACGGCAGAGCAGAACAAGCATCTCCAACAGGCCGTACAGCAGCAGCAGAGGAACAAGGACTGCTGGCAGCAGCAGCGGCAGCCCCTGCAGCCCCGGCAGGCCCCGCGCTCTGCGTGCTGCGTCCTGCAAAGCACCTGATTGACCCTTCAGGCTGTCTGCAAACCCGCTGGCATGTGCAGGTGCTTCCTGATGCAGCTACGCTTGTAAACGCCTAAGGACAGATGAATATTTGTAGTAACTCAACAGGACAATGCATAAAATATAAACGAATACCATCCACCCCTCAGGTTCAGGTTAAATAGGAGCAGCCAGTATCTTTCTATAGCGAATGAAAGTGAAATATACCTGACAAAGACAAGAAAAGGGAGCTGCTTCACTAAGATCTGTGCAATATCTCTAGGTGTCCTTGTCTTACACGCACAAATGATACCAACATTTACAAGAAAAATTTCAATTCCCCTTGATTTTTTTAAAATGCACTTAAATATGTCAGCTCTCAAGCAAGTTCTGGCAGTGCAAGGTCTGTGGATAAAGGCTTCTTCTCCCACCTCTCACCGTATAAAAGCTGGCCAAGGTCACAGGCATCTGCTTTCTGACCTGGCAGGCCAGCAGGGAGAGGATGATCATGGTGCTCAGGCCACCCTGTCCCTTGGCACTGGCCAGAAGGAGCCAGAGCTGTCACACATGCAGGAGGTCGAAGGGCAGCCCCCACTCCGTGCAGACACGCTGTTGCAGATGCCCAGGCGGGAGGGACTGGGGACAGAAGCCTTCTGTAAAAGCCTCATGAGTAATGGGCCAGGTTCTGCTGATTTGTTTTGGTGCTGTATTTCAGAGGTCCTATTGAAGAGAAATAAGTAAATAAAATAGAAGTTTTACTAGTAAATGAATGTGTAAGGGCAGACCCACCCTTCTTTCAGCATTCACTGTATTTCAGAGGACGGAGTGGACTTAGCTTTGCTTTGCTCACAACGGCTGCTGTGTCTGCTGTTGGGAATATCTAACCATCTCCATTTCTCTGCTTTAGGAATAATTGCCAGGAATTCCTGATCTTAGGCATTATCCTGATCACTAGAAAGCAGTTGTGTAAACCATACGCAAAATACAACCAGACCTTTCCTAGCGATCAGCCCAGGGACAGTAGTCCTTTCTTTAGTTTGCAGCAGTGGAACGTGGAAGTCTGAAGGTCCAGCAGTCCAGCTCTGCTGTTCAATCACACAAAAAATACTTCGTAGCTTTGTAAGGTAGAATTTCTTCGGGTTTTTTGCCCTTTTCAGTCTACTGTCTTAAGGTAATGAGCTTTGCGTAATAACACTCTGTATGTGTGCATGTTTCAAACAGCTTGTTGGAAACTTAATTTTTTTCCAGCTGATTGATACCACATTAAAAAAAAAAAAAAAAAAAAAAAAAAGAGCAGAGAGCTCAGAGTTCTCAGAGTTATTAAGTCCTGAGTGTTTTCTCAAGTCAGCTGGCTGGGAAGACATATTGAGCTAATGTTCCTACAGAAGGAAAAACAGTGAAAAAGAAAGCAGACTGTCATGAGTGATTATTAGACATCAGAAAATCCACCTGAGAGAAAGCAATTATAAATTTGTTAAACACAAATATATCTAATTCATAAAGTATCCGCTTTACTAGAGGAGGAATTATGACTCAATACCAGAGTTTTTAATGTCAAATAGCTGACAAAATTCTATTAAAG
Source organism: Falco punctatus (assembly GCF_963210335.1). Taxonomy (NCBI): domain Eukaryota; kingdom Metazoa; phylum Chordata; class Aves; order Falconiformes; family Falconidae; genus Falco; species Falco punctatus. The sequence continues at coordinate 78,984,816 of NC_137580.1, read as the reverse complement.
CCTTTAACAAGCTTTTTTCAGGAAAGCGAATATGTATTTTTAAGTTTCTGTTTACAGAAGAACCCATGCCTTAGCTTTCAGATTAATTCCGTTAAAAAGCCAGGCAGCCGCAAGACCCACATTGATTGGAAACCAGATTCCATTAGTTTCAATGCTCACCAAAATGTTAATTTGTTAATAGTTAAATTGAGTTGATTTAACTCACACAAATAGAAAATATAATTGAAAAAAGGATTCTATGTTCTTCAACCTTTATTACAGAAGGTTTTTTATTTCAATCATCTCTCACATCGTGATGGCTGTGCTGATCATCCAGAAGGTGTAGAGGTTTACAGGGCTTCTGAGCAAGGCTGATTTCTAAAGGATGCTGAAAGCTCTTTGTCCTTCTTTCCTTTTCTACTGCTGTAAAGACTTATGTGTCCTCAGGTTATTGTAGGCAATGGGGACAAAACAGGTATTTGGTGTAAAAGGCTTCTCCCTTCTGGTACCAAGGACCAGAACTGTGGAAGGTACCTGATTTCCTTCCTGCTGAAAAGACTGGTGATTTTCATTCCATTTTGAAATACAGAAACTTGAAGTAGCAAACCCAGCAGCGAAAAAAATAACAAATAGATGAACCATCAGATTAAGAAAATTACAGTCTGTCCTCTGTAATGTTCCAGTTCCCTCATCTCTCTCTCCTTTATGCATACTGAGTGTGACAGATGATTCTTACAGGGTCGATCCAAACGCTGGGAAATTCAAACTATTATGCCTTGGTGGAGGCTCTAAAATGGAGACTTTTGAGAAAGATGCATGCATAATGAAGTGTCTCATTTATTAAAATTAGATGAGAAAACGATTAGAAAAATATGCCCCTTCAAACATAGTATTGCTGGTAAATATAATGAGCCTGGACTATATATTAGGCTTTATGCATCTGATAGATAAATGGCTTGTCAAAACAGCAATGGCATATATTGATCGTAATAGACATAATCATAGTAATAATGCCTGCACTCAGAGGAAGCAGCTACATGTCTTATTGTTGTCATGGATGTACAGAAAATTTGGATCGTACAAGATGCCCCAAACACATATTCCTTGCAGGCTTATGCATTTTATTACTTGCATTTACTATGTGGCTATGCCTTTGCTGACAGATCTCCATGTGCAAAGCACTGTCAAGCTGCCTGTATGACTTCAAGAGTTTTTTCCCCGGCTGCCTTATTGCTAAAGTGAAAGTACTGTACCAATGACACCAAAGCTGAGAAAAAAACCATCAGAGTACATGTCCTGTAATCCTTGAAAGGACTGATAAATATGGAAAGCAGAGGTATCCTTATTAAAACACAGAAATCCATATGTTGTACGAAAAGGCCAGAGAGGGAGGTATATGTGAATAGCAATTGAATCTACAGTTCTCTGATGTCATTGCCAAAGAGATTAAAGTTTAATCCCAGGTCACCTAAACCAGTAAGATTTGCATTGCTGATATCAGTGGGTGAAAAACTCCTACAGAGGTTTCAACTTTAAAAAACAGTCTACAACGTGATTAAATTCATAGTTCCTGTGGCTATGCAAATAAGCTTAGAACCTAGTATTAATAATATTGCTATGTGAAGTTCTGCATGTTCCTAAAAGACAGCTTGAGCAGCCTGAGAAACGTATTAACTGTCAAAAAAAGTGTTGTCTCATCTGAAACACCCCTCCTTATGTTGGAGGATTTTACTGGTGACATTGAAGTAACTTTAAACTTTTGTGGCACCTTATAACACCCACAGTCGGGGTAGTACCTTAAAAAGGGTTTGCACACAACGTTATATTAGCATTAGAAGACTAATGAAACCTCTCTTTAAAATGATTCAGGCTCATTTTCTACCTCTAAGATAATATTTTGGAAAGTTCATAAAGACTGTCACACCATTTTTGAAGAGAAAAATTAATAATTAAACCAATTGATGCCTATTAGTATGCATCCACATGTAACCTGTATGTTCACAGTTAACCCCTGTGTTTCAAGAAAACTGGATGACTCTCCATTACTTGGCTGATCACATTTAGTGCCAGCATCATTTCTTTCATGGTTTATACTGTCATTTAAGAATTGAGATACAAGTCAGTAGTGAAAAGGATTAGCCTGTTGGCTTCAAAGTTCTTAAAGGCAGTGTTTGTTCATGCATAAATAGTAGATATAAATTACTTGTGAAGAGTTAATGCTTGATTAGTAATTGTCACCAACATGCTACAGGCGTGAACAGCATGCCTCGTATAACTGTACCACAGCCATATCTATAGAAATCAATAAAGAATATAGTTGTACCTTGAGAAAAATCAGGTAGACAACTATTATTTAAATGTCATTCAACAACATGCTCTATACTTTCTGCAACACAAAAACTTTCTAAAGGCACTTAGTGCATGTGAAGTGCTACACAGGATTAAGTACCTGTCTTTATTTCCCCTGCTTACACAATAAAAAGTTGCGCAAGTCAATGCAATTCCAGCTAACAGGAGTTTTAAGTATGACTTGAGATTCCTCCTGGCTGACTATGTTGGAAAAATACCTAAATGTTCCTGCAGGCAGAAGTGAGGGCAGCCTGTGACATCACATTCAAATTTGCTTTTTTGGCCACCATAGTGCATGCATTCTGCCTAAATCACACTGCTGATTTTTACTTAAATTCTTCTTTATTTGCACATGGTCGGAACAGCTGTCAGTTACCTGCTAGACATATGGTGCCAAAGGCCTGCAGGGCAAATTTCTTACAACCCAGAAGATGCTCAGTCACAGTCTTTGGAACACTTCTAGCACACTGTCATGTTGTTGCAAGGAACTGTGCCTATCCCAGGCTCCAACTCCAAACTGGACACGAGCCCCAAAATTCACCATGTGCCTGCTACCTAAAGAAAACAGATCTTTTTTGCCTTTCAGACAGCTATTTCAGCAGAATCTCAGTATAAGGGCTTAGTTTGGTCCAAAAAAATTGATATTCTCTATGTTTGTGCTACAGTAAGTCATATCTTTAGAAAACTCATCTAGAGTTAGCAATTCAGGAAAAGAGACACCACCACAATAATCACAGTTTCCAGGAGAATGTCTGGGTTTTTGCACTTAACACCACCCTGAAGGATCCATGCAGGTTAAAGGATCCGCCTTAGAAGATCCTAAAAGGCACTATTAAATTTACCCTGATATTAAAGTTCTGTTACTTTTCTTTCAGATAACCTGAAGAACTAGTGATGCCTGAGTGCTGATTCTTTGGGAAAGGAGTGAAATGAAGACTGTAAGATATAGGGGAACGGAATGAATGAACTCAGCAAGAAGAACAGAAGCCTGAGGCAGAAACACAGGTATGTGACATACTGTTTAAGGAGGTATTTTTCAAGAATAGGGAATGTTGGAGAAAACTAAAGGTGGAAGCAATCACTGTTACATGAACCCTCTTGACTGAACACACTTATGAGAGGTTTGCATACAGTTAAGCACACAAGAAAGGCTGTGTCCTCCCAGTCTGAAAAACACACTTCAGAGTAATCATAATTATATACTCGGTGCCTAGTTATTACACTACATGGTTTCTCAGAAATCGTAATAGCAATTAATAATTTCAGAAATAGAAACTTCCAAAAATATGCTACCCAGAAATCCCTGTAGAAATCCCATTTATCCTACAATGACAGCTTGTTATGGAAAGAAGTATTTTACACATTATGCTTGAAATATACAGTGTAAATTACATACCTTACATCAACATTAAAAATAAATCTAGCACTGAAAGGTCAAGAAGCTGTGGTGAAAACTCTTGCGCTACTAATTTATTTATTTTTTAAAAAAATATTTAACTGTAAACAGAGATGCCAGGGGTTTTAGCATTTGTGGTCATTTGGTATTAAAGAATGTACTGACCTTTTACTACATCTTTAGCATAATTTTCTCTAAGATATTACCCTTCCTGTCTTAAAGTAGGAGAGATTTATACATGCTAATGGATTTGACTTCAGTGCTGCTAGAGAGAGCTATTTTTTTTCTGAAAATAGCCTGGTTGTTGAAAAAAATACATTCTCCTTTTCAGGTTGTATCTGATTATTGTCATATTTTTGCCTTTCTATTGGTTACCTATGTATCAGTTTAGGCCAGTCAGCAGAGCCATTGCCTTTAGTAGAACTATTCACATCCTTAAGTGTGATTTGAAATGCTTTGTTTGATTAAGGAACTCTATCTTATGCTAGTGCTTATCTTGAATGTAGTAGTTAGAATCGTAGATCCTGCAGTCACTCTGAATGCAGAACTCAATGAAAAAATATTCCATTTTGAAAATCTAAAGGGCTAGGACTGGATTCTGCCTTGCCCAGACAGATATATTGTGTCAAAGTACCATTCTGCTATTCTGTACGCAATGTAATTGCAGTACTGTTCATATGAAGACCATGCAGTCATTAACTATTTGATGAAGGTTGTCAAATGACAGCATAAAAGCAGCCATGCTACTTCAGACGACTGGACCCCATAGCACAACCCTTTGTCTCCAACAGTGGCCCAGGAAGGAGTATGAGCAGGACCAGCAGATGTTATATTTTACCCAAATACCTTTCCAATCTCCAACCCTTTTCAACTCAGGTGATTTCTTAATACCTTTATGGAAGTACACTGACGTTAGTACATTAGAACAGGGCACATATCAAGGGTGCTGCTGCCCTGCCGCTCCAAGATTGGAAAAAGAAGAATTTGGGGCAGCCTGGGTGCACAGAGGAATGAACTGTCAGGTTGCAGAGAAATAGTCTGAGACTGGCTGGTGCAGCTGTCAAGTCTATCATGATAGCTCAGCTCCAAGAACCAAGTTCCTGCTGTTGTAGGGCAGAAGAATGAGGTAAATAAAAGCCAGAACCCCCAGGCTCTTCAAGTCATTGTTTTCCTTTGGCTAGCAGTATATATGTATAAGTATTTGCCCCGGTGTACACAGAACACCGTTTTCCCCCATTTTCCTTGTTTCATAAAACCAAACCCCATGCAGGCTCACAAGTAGAAGTGATTTTCCAATCTTTATCCTAATTGTTCCCTGCTTCACCATTGGTCTGCCCAATAATAGTTTGTGAAGAAAGGTTTTTGGTTAGTATGCCAGTGTCTAGATCCAAACAGTCTTCCAGTGAAGATCTGTCTGAAGACCCAGCAGACAGTGACTATTTCTGGTTTCCAGCCCCACTTCTAGGAGAACATGGCTGTGAACTGTCCTGAGTACCTCCCAGGGACCAGCCTCCAGAAGCTGCTGGAGTTGTAGCTGGCCAGCGAGATGCCACAGAGGTGGCCAACACTACACTTCCAAAGCACCTGGCCAGCCTCTGTGTGGCTGGCATGTGGCCCAGAAGCTGAGACCAAGCTGTTGTAGCCTATACCAGCATAATAAACTGGGTGAAGATGTTCAGCAAACTGTACAGTGATGTTAGGGACAGCCACCACAGTCTCATATATATCTACTGGCAGCAGTGATGGCAGAAGTGTATCTCTAATGGACTTTACAGATTTTATAAGTCACATCAAGTTCTCTGACATCCAGGGAGGCCTTTTTTGTGGTGGCTCCTCTGGTCTAGCTCCTTACAGTCAGTGAGAATCTGGAGGCTCTCAATTACGGACATCATTCACTGGCCACTTCATTGCCTAGATGCTGAGGGTGACGTATCCTGCTGGAAAAGTGATAGCACAAATAAAATGCATCAGAGACCACTGGTCTCAAAACCACACAAGGAATACATACCATCAGTGTTGCAGTTAAAACCCCCAATTTATATGTCAGCCATGAAACTCAAGAAGACAGATCACAGGAGAGATATTGCTCCTCTCTGCCATTGCTCTGCTCTGCCATTCAGCTCCTCTTGAGCATTTTGCCATGGTTCTTCACTGCCGCGGCAGTGTAATGCAAATGCAGCAGCTTGATGTCCAGAGCTGTTTCCAGCCTTTACATCTCCACATCTCAGGCACACATCCCTAGCTAGAGTCTGGTCTGCCTGACCCCACGTCGCCTGGGCCTTGCTTACTACTCAGCTGTCCGTCCTTTAGGCTCTGCGTCAGCTGCTATGGTCTCACTATATTCCTCATTCAGTTCCTATTATGGAGTTTCCCAGTCCTGCCTCTCAGCTCCCGCTTTAATCTAATCTTAACGACTGCTGTCAGACACTCCAATCCCACTCTCCGACTCTTGCACGCGGGCCTGGACACTAACGCAGAGCATGTGGGAGATATCAGGGCTCTCAGCCATTGCCAGCATGGGGGAATTGGTTCCAAACCGCCTGGGTGGGCTCATCACTGAAGCCTTGGTTGGAATTAAGGACTGCTAGATAAAACGGTTTTAGACAACTGGCATAAAGATGAGTAACATCGCTTAGGTTAGATGTTTAGGCTGGCAGTCACAATAGAGACCTTCCCGGCTGAGTGGTGACTGCAATGCATCGGGCATCAGGAATGCTGCCTAAAGGGAGAGGGAACACATCCTGGTGTCATGTTCAGCTAAGAGCTGATAATAAGGAGGTTAAATTAGCGCTAATAAGGTTCAAACTAGACCACATTTCCTTGTTTGCTTACGCTGTGATAGATAACAAAGGCTTACTAAAGTCAAATTATTTCACACCTACTTTATTCACTTCCAGAGCAGGCTAGCTGCACTGTCAGAGAATGGTCAGCTTCATGTGTTTCAACAAGCCCATACTGTACGCTTCTTAGCACCTCATCTTTGAGGTGTGTACAATTTGATGAAACAAATCTGTTATACCCTTTTCCTTTCTAGAATTTCACATTCCTCCTTTCCTCTCTTTTCACTATAGTTTAATAAAATTGAACCGGCATCAGGTTCCTAGTTCCAGCATTGCATTTAGGTCTCTTCTTTCTTTTCCTGTTTCTAAATCTGTGTCTAAGTATTTGTTCCACAAATACTGATAATCAGGGGATTCTCTGAATTTTCAGATCAGTAGCTAGATTGGTCACCCCAAAAACGGAGTGACTTAATTTTTTTATGGTCTTCAATCTGCTTCAGGTACAAGTCCATTTGCCTAAAATGAATTTAAGACCACTGTAACAATGCTTAATCCTGCTGTTGTCAATAAAATAAAATAAAATAAAATAAAAGGTAAAAAAGTCTTCCCAGAAAGGACCCTAGGATGTATATCGATATAAATACAGATATAGATATAAATATAGATATATAAATGGAGTCCCTATACTTGCCCTTTTTCCCCTTGCCTTGACAGCTATTGCTGTCCACATCAATGGGGAGAGAGGCTCAGGTGCCTGCCAACCCTGTTTGTGTTTTGTTTTGTTTTGTTTTTCTCTGAGATGAGCCAGCAGTGAAGTTATTAGCATTTTCTCTACTAACATCTCCCCAACGCTTCCATGAGCCTCACCTTGCTTTCACTGCCTCAGTGAGAATAAATTCTTCAAAAGCTATTAAACTCACTGTGTTATAAAAATGTTGTGTTGCTGAAGAAAAAATCAAATTCTTACCTTCCCTGTAATATATCTGCCCATAGACTGTTGCTTTCTTTAAGGAACTGAGGCATTTCCTTAAATCTGACAAAGTATAGATCTCCATTCACGGGCATGGACTAGGCTGAGATTTGGGCTTCCCTGTTAGGCTGCTGCAGACTGGAGGCATTCTTTAGACATGTTGTTCCTCTCTGGTGGCTGAAGAGACAATCCCATTTTAAGGGGCACTAGGGTTGCATTGACGTTACAAAGTGGTGCAGAGCAAACCAGAAGAAGCAAGGGTTTGACGTGCTGTAATTTTGTGTGGTCCTAGGACTGCATATGCACATGGTGTCTTTACCAAAAAATGTATCTGTGCAAATATCTGACTGTAGGCACGCACTGCACATGCATGAAGAGGTAATGTGGCAAGTGAGGTGACTGAGGGGCACTCTGATGAGTGGCTTTCACCTTGGTTCCACCAGGAGGGAAACCATTTTCCAGCACAGCAGTCACACGCTCTGGCACATCCTGCAAGACTCCAACTGTAAGTGCAAGGCAAATTCAATCCCTCTGGTACTCTAAATCACAAATGTGCAGCTATTCTTCCCCCAGAGCAAACAGTCATTTTGAGTTAACTTCACATTAGCCATTTAGTGTCAGTAAAAGAAAATATCAGTTCTTTATCTGTTTCTCTCTGGACTGTGGGATAGAACTAATCTATTAGAAATCTACCGCAGCTAATGGTTTTATCTTTAAAGTTAGTGCAGCCACAGTAACCAGTATGTTGGGAATATAATTCCAGCATCTGCAAATACTTTTCCCCTTGATAGATAACCAAGGGACATATTATACTCCTTCAGCAGTGTTGCTCAGTAGGAAAAACATGACTGTGCACAGGCACTAGCTTCATTTTGAATTAATTATCAGTAGATTTGTTTGTTAGGACTTCATATTAAAGTTGTGAAAATATGTTCTTTTGGTCTACAAATGGTTACATCCTTTCCAGTTTACACGGGAACTGTCACTACCCTGACACCAAACTAATTTTTCTTAATGGGCTCAATCCACTGTCAGTGAAATCAATGAAGTGCATTTTTCATCAGTCTTAATGGGATCTGGACAAGAGCCTGTGTTTCTAAATAAAGCCAAACACCAGGCTGGTTCTGCATTCAGTTATAGCCATGTAAATTGGAAATCGGCCAGTTGGCAACTTCTTTTTTTCTTGCCTTCTTTTTTTGTGTTCTGCAGCAGAAAAATATCCCACTCTGTTAGGGTGGAAAGGGTAGAAGAACAAGATTACAAGGATGAAACTGTAATTCTCTTTTCAACTGATGTTATACTTGATCAGTATGCCTCAACACAAAAGGAGATTTGTAAATTATCCTGAGTTCAGCATCTTGAATAATTTGCAGCAGCCTCAGGCTTGATATGACTTAAATTCAGCTGCCCACATACTGAAAGAGACTTTTCTATTGCTGGCTATTGGCTAAGTATAACAACACTCAAACTATACCTCTTACGTGGCACCTATGTATGAGGCAGAGCAAATGTGAAGTAAAGCTATCACATCTGTTCCATTCACCCCTTACCCTCGGGGATTTCCCTTCATTTATTTGCTTTGGCAAAGTAAAGAGATTTTTGCACAGTCCCTGGCATCTCCATGTATCTAAAGATATTATAACACTATCCCTGAATCTGACATACAGGTGGATTATGCCAATGGCTTACACAGCAGACAGCTTTAAAAGCAAGAATGACAATCTGTTTAATTTTCAAATAATGGCAGTTTTCTACACAATTCCTCACACACAAAAATGACAGAAAAAACCCTGTGGTTGAGAACATGGTGAGCATTGTCAATGACTTCACTCCAGCTACCCCCAAAAAAGAGAAAAGACAGTCCAGTGCCTGGTAAAATTTCCTTTCTCCTCTATTTTCTGCCAAAATTGCTTGTCATCTTTAGGAAATGTTTACTTCTCCTGTTTTACATCTAGAAAACTTGGTACGTTTCCCCCATTTGATAAACTTTATGAGATTAAATCATTAGCAGCAGACTGATAAAGTGTAGTTTCATTCCCTCTCCTTCATTCTCATAATTTGAAAAATGATGATTGCCATAAACCATTTGATGTCTCACAGGAAAACAATGGTGCTTATGTACTCTGTAGTGTTAAGTCTCTCCAATATATGAAGATACAGAGACCAGTTTTGACTGTCTCTGGCATAACATGCAGCTTATAGAAGGAGGAATGATAAAGAGTTTAAAGAAATGCCCACTTGCAGGGAAGAGTATATGATAGAAATCACATGTGAAATGGAAACTGGCGTGGCAGATGAGCAGAGAAGAGCAGGCCTCCGAGGTGGGCAAACACTGATTAAACCCGTAATCCCTTCACTCAGGAAAGTGGCGCAAGCAAATACTTTCTTCCATCCTTAAGAACAGATCTTCACTGACAGATTGTCCCTGTGTTGTTCTGCATTTATCTGTTAAAGTGTTCTCAAAACACAGTGTGATAAGGGCCTGTTTTCAAGCAGGGATAAATAAGATAAAAATAAGCCCCTAACTCTTCCCTCACCGTTCTGGTCCCTGCTCCTGAGTTAACAGGCAGCTCCTGTTGGTGTGCATGGGAGCTGTAAGCATCAGTAGAGCAACCAGGAGTATACATAGAGGAGTACACATTTCCATCGCCGCCTTTCACGACCTCATCAGTCCTTTTGCATGGACAAGAATGGATTTTGTTAAGGAAAGCCATGCCTGCTCACATGGCCGTTCACCTAGCTCCACGGCAAAGCCTGGCGCTGCCATACGGTATGGCCAGGGCACAGCCCTTGCCCTCTGGGTGGGTTCAGTTCAAACCTTCCAGGCTCCAGTGGATCTGTTATGACATTTCAGAGACAAGCATAGCCACATTTTAATAATTTTGAAAATGGGACTGCATAAAAAGCTCTGCTGGAATCCTTGCTAGTAGTTTACAGGGGTCAGAGCATGTTTGACAAGGCTCCTGGATTTTTTCAGTTGTGTTTCAAAGGATTTTAATAATTAAATAAGTGGCAGAAACATCAGTATGAAATATAATTTGTGGGATAATTCCACACACACCCCCCATCCCCCTACCCTCACCCCCTGGGTATTAATCACTAGTTAGATAAACCCTAAGGAATAAAAAATACATACCTTTCCCAGGAAGAGAATGGGAGAAAGTTTTGACAGAAGCACAGTTTAGAAATACTTTTCAGAATATCAACCTACAGGACTTCAGGCTGAGAAAGACGTTTTCAGTTGTCATGATGGTGATAAGATATGTCATTGCCCTCCGAAATGGGAGTTTACCAGTTCAAGTTACCAGATTTTTTGACTTGTCTTGAATGAAACTAGACCTCAATTAGAGCTAAGTCCTACTCAGGCAGAAAGTATTATTGTCTGGTCTGTCATGCTGGCTGATGGATTTTCTCACCTGCAAGAGTTGTGTTTCATCAGCTAGTTTAATTCTTCCAGTGATAATTCACTTTTTAATGGTGTTGTATTTTCTTTTGAGTCACTTTTTCACCTTGATTTCTAACCTCTTTCTTTTGCTTAAAATTAAAAATGTTTTGATTGCTGTTAGGAGTGAGTTTGGCTGCATATATTAAATAGACAGTAACAATTATGTCAGTATATGTCCCACCTCTTTCTTATTTGGGGCATTATGCTTAGCTTTTCCTCCAATTCAGACCAATCAACGCTTCTTGTTTTTTTCCACAGAAAAAAAGAACGTGATGAATGATGCAAGGCCCCACCAGTGACAGAAGTTTTCCATATGGAAATACTACCTCATTCCAGTGCTTTTTAAGCCATGGGGTGACATTTTCAAAGCCACACAGAGAATTTAGCCACACATTTTCCATGTTTTATAAACTAAAAGATTTTTTGAAAGATCATAGTGATGGACATATCCCTTATGAAGTCTAATTTTTCATTTAACATGACTTGATTTTGTTTATTCAAAAGATTATGAATTCTGAAGAACAGCCCCTACTGATATGGGAATTTAAAGTACCTTTTTGTCTGTATCTTCCTGATTATTTTCAGTTGTGGTCACATTCACAAATAATAAAACAATTATTCAGTGCTTAAATTCTATTAGTATTAGCTCTTTTTAAACAAAAATACCGAGGTCATTTTTATCATGCATGCATTTTAGGGATCCTCATTGGCATAAATCTCTGAATTTAAATTATTTGAAACTGGTAGATAGAAGTATAATGTCAGGTTTCTGTTGTATTGAAGGCTGGCTGACTTTGTGACCTTGATAAATAGCAGTGTGAACTGAGCAGTCATCCTAGCATTCATTATTGGTCTTATTGGTCTTGTACATGGCGCCAAGCATAATTAATCCAAACTGAAATGGTATGAGGGACTTCAGGGAAATTTTGCCTGAAGTTCTTTATGAGCAAGTCCCAAAGAAACACAATGAAAGGAAAAGGATGAGAGAAAAATTAAAACTGTTTGCCACATTCCCATCACTACTGACTGAAATTGCATATATTCCTGATATCCATACAGACGAGTACTGTGCACTTCCCTGTGTCTGGTATTGAACTCCTGCATCACTGTGCTTGCACAAGTAATTATTTACTTTCTAGTCCCAAAAGAAGAAAGGATTTTAAAACCAAAAATAAATCTCTAAGCCAGGTTTTGCTTCTACACAAAAAAACACTGGCCACATGAAGCGTCATGAAAGGTAACCAGAAAAGCTAAAAACAAACAAGGATTACTCGAAAATGCAATTGCTCAATATGCCCAGAACTGCCAGCAGCAGTTTCCTCTTTAGGCAATTGACTTCATAACCTTACTCAACCCTTTAGAAATTTCCTGGTCAACAAGACTTTTCGGAAGCTTTATGGAGGGGGACAAAAAAAAAAAAAAAAAAAAAAAAAAAAAGCTTTAGTTTCAATCAGTTTCCTTAAGACTGAATCACTTCACAAGAATTCAGACTAAATAATTGTAAAAGTTACTAAAAGTAAACCAGTTTATCCCTGTAGAGCAATAAAGGCAAACAAGTAGACAGGAAAGCTTGTTGGAAACAACATTTTTAGACTCCCAACTTGAAGGAATATTCAGATATCTACTGAATATGTTTTTTCTGTATTGGAATAAAAGGTATTGCAATGCTTCTTTGTTTTCTTTTTTCTTTCTTTTTTTTTTTTTTTAAAGTAAAGGCCTCAGAGACACTCATCAGTATAAATGTAGGTGAAAGTACTTTAGGCTGAAAGGGCTAATTCTACATGAAACTTTGGGTCATTGTTATCTATTTTCTAATTGAATTCTATATTTACAATTGTGAATACTTAAACTTGTAAAAGTGATTCTCAATGTAAAAGCATAAATTGCATTTTTTAAAAGTGTATTCAAATCAGAGAGGGAAGATACTTTGTGAGACTACATTGGCTCTGCATGTACTGCTGTTAGCATGTTCCTGTCCTTGGTGATGACCTTGGTGAGATGACTTACATGAACAAGTTCAGACACACGTGTCAATATTAGCACCACTGGACTACGTGTCAGCCACAAACAGAGCCCCATCTTACTCCTAGTCATAGTTAGTGATTAATATTTCAAAGAGAGACAGAAATTAACAAAGATGTGCCAAGAGGATTGTTAAGGACTAGATGAGAAAGCTGGGCTCCCATCTATGTAAGGATGCTGTTGTATTTTTTTTACACAGAAATGTGGACAGCTGGCCTGGCTGCAACCTAGTTTAAAGCTTTAAGGCACATATACCAAATCATATCCATAATTTCAGACCTTGGTCTTGTGAGATTAGCCTTATGAGGGAGGATGAACAGGTCTATATGGAACAAGTAAAAGGAGTTGCCTTCTGTTCAAAATGTTTAAGTTACCGTTAGAAGATTTCCCATTCTTTAATGAAAACAGGCAGCTCACATTTCAATAACTAAGGCTTTGTTTTCCAGGTTTCAAAACTAAACTCAAACAACTAAAATTTTACTTTTAAATAGAAAGTTTATCACATAAGTGTTGCCATTAGGAAAAAATGTTTGTGAGAGCATTCCTTTCTTTCAGCAGAGACTTACAGATCTGCAGTCGTGGAAGAGGCCTTCACCATGGTGTATAGGCACACGATAGAAAATGCACCACCATATGGTACTGACAGCCTAATGAAGACTAAGTTTCTTTTCTGGCCTTTTCCTATTTCAGCAGGCTTTTGGAGGGATAACAGAAGAGCCAGTAACTCACTTCTCAGCCCTTCACAAAGGGCTGAGAGAGCAGATGATGCAGAACCTCCTTCTCCCCCAGAGGGTTACCTGTGAGGATGCTGGCGTGACACAGCATCCAGCCAGGCCCTGACTCCCTGCTCCCAGTCGGACATGAGCATACACAGAAACGTTCACTTTCAACCAAGTGTTCCAAATCGCTTTTTCTTGTTCGTTGGTTTTTCTTTTTTTAATACTGGAGTTTGCTACCTCTTATTTTGAGGGGAATCTCTATCTTTGAGAGAAAAGTTAGGAAGTTTCTAAGAAAAGAAAAGAGTAATTAAAATAAACATAAGGCAATATCCTACCAGAAACTTTCAAACAGAACTGAAGTTATATTTGTGCATTTCTATTAAAAGTGCATGTCCTGTTCTGACTTCTGCTGGGTTTAAGAGTTATAAACTGTTAGGTATGCTTAGAAGACCTTAAAGTAGATCACTTGAGAGAGTCAAGTCCTGTACTCACTTTTTCTACGATTTTCATTTTAACGAAGATTTGACATTGTGGTTTGAGAACACAAAGCCATGTCTTCCTGGTATTTCACATGACAGACATAGCTAATCTCTCTTTCTGACTTCTCATTCCTGTCCTGACAGCGGGGATGGCTGCAAAGCCATCAACCCTGACAGTGCTGATTTGGCTACAATAGGTGCTGCTTCTTAAAATGCACTTGAAAAAGTTTTGTTTTTCTTGAAACTTGAAGGTCTTTTTCTTGCTGCTTCTCCCTTGATAGCCTATAGCAAACTTCCTGTCTATCTGCCACAGGCATTTGATTATAGCTTTTCTGCCCATCCAAAGTATAATGAAATTCTTGCCCTGAAAGCTGGGGGTTGTGAGATGAAGGAAGAAAACAAGCTATTGTTTTCCTGCCTGGAAGTGGCTGCAGCCAAGAATAACGCAGATTCCTCTGGTGCCACATCTGTCACTAGCAGTCATGCTCCTTCCTACACAGTGCTAACTGCCTTGTGCTTTTGTGTGGAACAGGGAGCTCCTCACAGAATAAATGAGCAGATGAAGTCTGAGGGGCAGCACTGGCTGCAGGAGGTCGGGGAGGGCTCTCCTGGCAGACCAGACTGGACATGAACAATTGGGACCAAGCTGATTTTACATAACCACATTTTTCCTAAAATCATTTTAGCAGCACAGGGGACCCTTGGCAGTCCTAAGGCATTTAATCAGTCAACATTTCTATAAACAAAGATGTAATTTAATTTTAAATGTCCTTTCATTCCAGGGTTCAGTTTCAGGTTGCTATCAAATCTTGGGGAGATTTGTTCAAGGATGATTTTTGAATACACAAGAAGCAAAAAAGGACAAGATGTTCACTCAGTCCCAAGAAGCACAGTCCTGTTTTGAACAGCAAGCCATGAATGAGGGGAGGACCAGGACTTTCTTTTAACAGTGGTGGTTGAATGGCAAGCCTTGTTCTATGAAGAGGTAAAATATTCCCTGCAAAACTTTCAATTAGGCAGGAAATCCGTTTTCTGCAATCTTACAGTTCTTCATGGCAGACCCAAGAACCTTTGAAGATTTGAATTACAAAAACTGGCAGAGTTCAATAAAATACTGCAACTAGAATGAAATGTCTTCTAATATGGAAGAGCAAATGCTGGTCTGGAAGATGAGTCATCGTAATGCTTCTTTCCCTTGTATAAGACGAATGTGTTCCTGCTGAGAGAATTTCAGCTCATAGGCCCAGGGTTAGAAATGCAAGGCTTCACACTGATGCACGTCCTGCTCCTTTTTTCTTCCAGTGGAAAGGCTTCACAAAGGGTGAACAGGTTTGGTTTCCTCAGCCAGGAATTCCTAAACCATACAGGATTATCTGCTGAGTCATGAGCCTCCTCCTTTTTCCTTTACTTGCCTTTTGGAACGGAAACTCCTTTTGGGCAACTAGAAACAAGGCACCGAAGCTGAGATCTGACAGCAAAGCCCTTAGGGCTGGCGGGCAGTTTTTCTCCGTATGTGGCACCTGGCTGCAACAACCCCCAGAAGCATTCATTCTGCACAGGTTAAATCATCCCATAATGCAAAGTGACTTTTTACCAAGCAAAGTTAGAAAATAAGAAAACGATCACAAATACAACTAGATTAAAGCAGCATGAAAGGCATCATAGGTATTGCTTATAAATTTATGCTCAAATTAGGTAAACTATTCTGATGATTGCTACACCCCAACAAAGTTTCTCTTTCTGAGTACTTTTCAAGCACAATTCAAGCAAGTCCCAAAAAGGAGCAAGTACATTTTCTAGTAATTTGAACATCTTCATCCAAGAAGCAAAAACCCCACCTGACTGCCACCTCTGTTTCTGTTAGTGCTTTGTTTTTAAGCTTTGATACCATTTACGTGTTATATGTGACCTCGTTCTTTCACCAAGGGGTCAGCACATAATTGCGGTTACATTTTACAGCTTCCCTAGATATACATAATAACTTAATATCACTTCATAATCAGTTCTTTTGGCAAAATTAGCAGAGATTCAGACAGGATTTGAGGACACTATAATCGTGTCCATAGCTGTGGATGGAAAGGAAGGAAGTCTGAGGATATGTTTAACATGTCAGGCGAACTTTAAGTTGTTGTGAGTGCAGTACTCTCACTGTAGTTATGTCTGACTTGGAGCAGAGCAGATTAAAAGTAATTTCTCTGGATATTGGTCAGTGCAATTAATACCCTCAAATAAAGGATTGTGTATTAATAGTTTCCAGGATATTTTTTCTAGGCAATTCTAAGGACCTTCAAAGTTTACATTTCATTTGAAGAAGTGGGTTTACTTGAAATTTACTTGAATTAGTTGAAGATCATGTAAATTGATGTGGGCTAGAAACCCATGGGAACAGCCTTTCATTCTCTCTGCAGTATTTTTGCCACATTTCTTTGCCACAATTACAGTATGTCTTTTTTAAGGTTTTTCAGTGTAAAAAAATATATATATACTTAATCAAAGGATGGAAATGAAACAAGGTAAAAAGAATATGTAAAAAAAAAGAAAAAAAGATTTGAAACCCAAATTATGCCGAACCATAAGACCAGAAGTATTTACTCTCATATAAAATTGGCACCATCTAGTATAACAATATATCCCCACATATAATCAGAATTAAATCATACATTTATTGTTTGCATGTTAATCTGGTTAGTATAACAGACCAATTCAAGAGAGTAAATTAGATTTTCCTGTGACATCTATTCCATCCACAGAATTAGTTTAACAGTATAATAACGCTTACCAGCACTTTAAACTTGAAGATATTTCTGTTTCATGCTCTAATGATGATGTCTGAGCCAAAAATACGACTTGACTTCAGTCCTTGTAGGATTTGGTGAGAGGTTGGATGGGGAAACTCCCTTATTAGCAAACAGTTTGAAGGTGAAGCCACTGACATAATACTTCACCACCATATTTTGGAATCCATTCAAGTGTCCAGTTCCACAGAATCCCCAAAATGTCAGAGCCATCCCCCTTGGGGGTATTGCCCTATAAGGGATGCATTAGAAAGTTACTGAGCTATCAATATGAGCTCAGTCTGAAATGATGCTTTCTCTTAATATAGGAAGAAACCTACAGACATTCAACAGTGCATTATAAAGAATCACATATATTCTGTTTCAGTCCAGTTTACAGCAAATCTAAAGGCAGTAATTTATTTTGTATACATTGAAAAGAATGTTTATGCATTCATTTAAAATTTCCCAGGTGTTTTCAATTATTTCAGAACGTCAAAGAAAGGTGCATCTAAAACAAGATCTCTCTCTTTATTTTTTTTTTTTTTTTTTTTTTTACTGGAGCTGGTGGTGTCTTTTCTGTCCAAAATGAATTCCTGGTTCTTAGGAAATTCTTCGGAAACCTCTGATGGAAAAAGAAGGAGACAGATTTCTGCTACTTTGAGACAGCAGCAGGTTTGCTAAAAAGTAAAGTACCAGACTGTCAGACTGAGTATGCTTTTGGAAAGGACATTTCTAGATTAGAAAGAGGTCATATTAAAAACAAGAAAAAAAAATTACACATTTTTAAAAGCCATTAACACTCATTTTACTCTCAGTCTTGCACCTCTTTTTTTTTTTTTTTTTTTTTTTTTTTTGGTTTTTTTATTTTAAATCCTGAATAGGTATGTACATAATTGTTGCAGATCAGGATGCAGGAAATGCTAATACTTTTCTTGTTACATCTCTTAAGACTTGAGTACTAGACACCTTTAAAATGCATAAATATGAGAGGGGAGCCCTGTTCCCTAAGGGAGCAAAAAGCAAAGCCAGTGCATATTAGTTATGAATCCATTCTGGCAAGAAGTTAGACCATTTTGCGCTGGACGTTTCTTTTTAGCACAAGTAATAAAGACAGGTCTGGAAATCCAATTACCATCTCTTGTCTGAAATCTTTTAAAGAACTTAGAAAAGGTCTCCATGAAAGAGAGTAAAAGTTTTATATTTAAAGTTTAGAAGTTTCATATTTGAAGTTTATGCTTGTATCCTTACTGTTTAGAGTTTCAGTTTAAGTGATGTGATTACTGACATAAATGCACTATATTTTATGATTGTTAGGTCAATTATTGATTTTTTTTTTTTGCTGGCTACAAAAACAGAGCAATAATGTATAGGTTTTCTGCATTCTGTTTGCAGCTCTGCTACTGCCTTGCATCTCACTCTAAATAGCACTGGAAACATAGTTAGGTTTACCAAGAGGGAAAGGAAAAAAATAATAATAAAAAAAAAAGGTGTTAAGAACAGAGAGAGATAAGCATTATTTCACAAAATCAGTTTTGGCCATACCTATATCTTTTTTGCTTTTATTCTTTCTAAAATGAAAGTGAAGGTATGTGGCAAGAACAGGTGTAGAAATGCAGGTTTTAAAAACGGATCTGGAAGGCCAGTTTCAAATCACAGCAGGGAAAACCATCAAGGTTGAGGTGCTTGTTCGGTTAAAACAAATAAGCACATTTTACACACAGAGTATTTGCAGGAGCCATTTCATACATGACCTGGAGAAAAGGTCACTAGACAAATATATTCAAAGAAATATGCTATGCATAGAAAAAGTAGGAAGAGCAAATGAAGGAAAAATCACCAGATAAGTAGACCTCTGATGCTTGTTAAATATCTGAAGGTGCTTTGGTAAAACAATCTCTGCTGGGGAAAATAATTTATTATTCCAGAATTTGGACTTAGATTTTGTGATGAGGAGATGCAATGTGAATCAAATGCAAGTAGGCATGTTAGTTCATATAAGTTACTAGCAGCCATGGCTCTAGTGATTAGACAATTTACGTGTTTATGTCACTAGCTGGCCACACACGATCCACTGTTCAGTGCTGTCATCCTCTCGGCTTTGTTGATTAAGAAGGACTTATCACTCAGGTATTTTCTTATTAGTTTTCTTTTTAGAGGCACTGAATTTCAAACCAGATACTTAATAAATGACTCACATTTACTTTGCAACATGAAATGGGAACAGTGTCAGTGCTTCTTCTCCCGAACCGTAGAATACATCACACCTTCATCTCAAATCAGTGATCACAGGTCGAGACAATTCAGAATTATTCTGTCGTCAAACTATCAGGAGAGCACCGGTTTTAGCAAGATTTATGAAGCAGGAAATCCCAGAAAAGAACAGACATTTTTGTCATGGGAAACTCCCAAGCCCAGGCCGGTCTGCTGGGAAGGAAGGCATACGAATTCAGGGATCAGGTCTGTTAAGCTGCAGCAGAGAACCTGTACCCGTGTCTCTGAGATCACAAGCATGTGTCTAGATCCTTAGATTATGTATTCCTGCAAAATCTGGTGTTTCAAAAATTGGTCTCCAGAAAACCCAGGCTTAGGACAGGATAGTTGCAGATCTGTGAAACAAGAACAAAGACAAATAAAACCAGACACACCAAGAAGGCCAAGTCCAACAGGTGATCTTCTGCTAATTTGTATACCTAGGGTTACTCATATGGGTGCCTGAGTAATAATCATAGACAGACATTAATCAGGCAAAGGAGCCTGTACTGTGTCAGAAAGACATAATGGTTAGTATTTGCACAAACCAGCTCAGTTTTAGAAAATTTTGGCTTTTAAGCAAAACCTACTTTCAGAAGACCCCTGATGACCTATAAGTATAACAAGGTTTTTGCGTAAGTCCCAAGCGCCAGCATTCCCACAACCAGCATTCCTCACTAGAGAGATTTGTTGCAGGATGCATTTTATGCAAAGCAGATCATCTCACAATTCTGAATCTTGAGGATTCTCAAAGGGTTGAGAAGGTATTAGAAAAATCTCAGAAAAACCTTATAAAGTTGTTTATTATAAAAATTAAAAATAAAAAAACTTATTCTGATTTATTTCTAAATCATATTACACAATAGACAGGCTTTTGTGTCCTACCTATCTTTTTGGCCCGTATGAAGGGAAATGAACCAAAAATAAAATTCTCTATAAATGTATCTAAGAGTTGTCCGCTTTTAGGGCCCCAGGAGGTTCAGTGCTGAATCCTGCCACATGGTCATTCAACCTCCCTGTTTTGAATGGTGCTCAGGCTGGCAAACACATAACATGGTATTACACTCAAACAGGTTTCTTTACAACTTTATCAAACCACCTAGGTTATTTTACTTAAATTATATAGTCTGTAATGTTATGAGATGTTTTTCACATTATCCTAACATTTAAAAAAATAATATAATTTTCATTTAGAGAAATGAGAAACATTGAAAATATCAAGAGACATGTGTCCAGGAAAGAAGGAATGGTGATGGATCTTATATAAGGGTGGCTGAATCTGAACAATCTGATATTATTAAATTGAACATCTTAGAAAAAAGGTGTAAGAAAATGGCGCAGGACTTCAGAACTAGACCATAAGAGGGCTGGGCCTGCTGAGAGGTAGGTAGTGTACCAGTAATCTAATATCTGGCCACGAGGCAATGCCATTTCCAGGCTGAGCGTGATTAAAAGACACCATGTCAATGCCAATGTGGGCCCTATCTCTCATTAATCTTTCAGCTCTGGGTCTCTGTGTAGCATGCTGACTATTGATATTTGGGGGCAGTGGTGGGGGCAGGGAGGGAGGGTCATCTTTGGCTACCAAATACTGCAAAAGAGGTTTCTTTCTAATTGCAAATTACTTTGGGGATCTGCTTTTGACTCATACTACGAGTAAAAGTGGGTAATTCCAATATTTTGTAACTTTAATATTATTCCAGTGACCTGCAACCAGAAATTCCAGGGAAGTTCCCTATTAGCAACTGTGTGGTGTTTGGGAACACTGTGCATGGCAAGCCAGCTGCAGTCCCTCAGTGTTTTGCTCCCTGACTGAGCCCATGCGTGGCTTTGGGTTTTCAGAATGGTTCTCGCAGGCAGAGGTGACAGAGGCTGTTTCTCCTCATGTATTCACCTACTCGTCATTTCTACAACCAGCAGAGAGGCTGAACCTTAATGTAGAGCTGCTGCTTCTGACTCGCTGCAGACTGCAACCAAAGGTGAACCCAAGCTGGCACCAGTCTGCAATGTAACCTGCCTGCATTGGCAAGACACAGCTTTCCGATTCCTTCTTTGAAGCTAAGACATTGACAGCTGTGGTCAGGTTTTATGGCTTACAGCACTTGAACACACCCTGCCCAGGTCTGCTTCAGACCTCTGGTCCATGGAAACCCAAACCCCTGTGAAAACATCAGGGATATGTATAGCTGTTGCAAATCTGCCTGCTTGGCAAGCCCTGGAGGAATTCAGTTTACCTACTTAATTAAAGTCCAGTACAGTGTATATAGTTTCACCAAGAAGTTAGGAAAATTGCTTAGTTTTGGTGAGAATATATCAACCCATCTTAAATGAAAGTTAAGTAGCTAAATCACATTTGCGCCTCTCTTCAAAATACTGGATAAAAGACAATTTGGTCTCTCAGAAGCATTCCCTCAGGTTCTTTCAGTTCTCCCTGAAACACCTTTTCAGTAGCATAAGCAACAAGTTGATAGTTAGGCAGATGAGTTCATTATTGGCTTGGTTTTTTAAGAATGACTGTATCATGCAGTGGTTGTGACACTACTTTTCCAGACTTTCGCCTAACCCAGTTTTGCTTCTTACTAAATTGCAAGCACTTTAGGACCAATAATTTTTTCTTCTTCTGTATTTTTAATTATATATGGTTTTTAACTTAATAATCTGGTATATACTATTGTGTTTGGGTTTGTTTTTTTTTTTTTCCCAAACAAGAAGCACCCTCCTGAACTGCAGTATGGAGCTCCTGGAATATTAATTATGAGTAGCTCATTTCAAGATTCCAAGATGTGGTTGTAACCAGCCTGGCTAAATCCACCCTACAAATGGAACATAATCTGGTGAGTGCCAAGAGGTTAAAGAGATAATTATTTATCCTACACTGTCTTAAATTAACTTTGGAGACGTGCTTCAATAGGACTTTTAATTAATATTTCTCTTAAGTGATCTCTATTTCCTTAATGACTTTGGCTATGTGTTAGCAAAAATTTTCTGACGGTGGAGCTGGGGGGAATTATGAAGGAAGGAGAGAATAGCTTATTATACATGAAGAATGATTGTGAGGCTTAGAAAAATAATAGTTAAACAGAAAATAGTATGAAACTTAAACTCAGAGAAAAAGATATTAATAAGAATTTCTGCTATGAGCCTATTAGGATTAGGCCTATTAGGATCTGCAGCACAGAAGAGTTCTGAATACATTAGTGGCATTGAGGCCTAGCAGTTCATAAGGTTTCCAACTAGATTTAGTATTTCAAGCAGTGATAGAGAAGTATTAAAGCAAGTGAAAAAATCTCATCTGGAATACCATGGGCAATGTTCCAGAAAAATTATTCTAAAATGCAGCCTTCAGTTAAGGGAGGTCTTGATGATGCAGGAAGTCTCCTCTAGGTATGCATTTCTATGCCTTTTGGCAAACTTCACTGTACAATGTCATTATTTAATCTTCACTAAAAGCCTATCTAGAAAAGCAGGGGAAAATAGATTTGGCCTCTGACTTGAGTTGGGGAGCAGGGACACTGACACTGAAATAACTCTTTATTTTCCTTATGCATCAGTTTTCCCATCTGAGAAACAACAAAGTTATTTTCCCAGTTTTGTAAAAATAATTAAGCTAATTAAATACTCATCAGTCTGAATGATGAATTAAGCACACTTTGCCTCTGTCCAGTACCATGACTCATGACTCTGCCTGATACTACAACTGAGGAAAACAAAACCATGTAGTTTTAATCTAGGCACTGGCAGTACCTAAACTACTACTGTCTCTTTTTATGAGCCCTTGAAATGCTTCAGATTCCCAGGGCACTGGTTCTGTCCAGAACCACTCCGGACTGGGCAGATCGCTGGGCTCCCAGGAGAACAGTCAGGAGACTAAGTGTTTCTCCAGCAGAACTGGAAGGGGCCTGGTACATAGGATGGTTTCAGGGAATTCCAAGTCTACGCCTAGAATATGAGTCATTTCCAATATGGAACTACAGAAATATCCAAAGCCTTTCCTGTTGAGTATGTGTCACTGTGCAAAGGATGCAAGATTATATATGAGAGAAAAAGCCAGGAACGTGATTCCACTGTCTGTTTGTTGGGGCACTGAAGAGAGAAAACCGAGTTGGGGAATCCTACTTTGATGTGTGCAGTTTCCACTGAAGTCTAGCAAGAAATATGCAAGTATGGTTTTAGTATTCCCTTGTCCACACTAAGCAATGCTAACTAGGCTGAGGGAGCCAATTCTTTCTTCCTTTCATCCAGTGAAACTGGGATTTGCTACTAAATACTGATATCAGTGTAATAGATCGTGTAGAGAACATCTCCCTCACAGCCTCTCAGAGGAGATGTGATTAGGTGACCATCAGCTGGAACAGATAATTAAACCCAGATTTTCTCTTTACTAAGTGATCAAACGACTAAGCCAGCAGTGGAGGGGGCTCCCTTCGAGGCACATAGAGCAGGCACATCCTTTATGGGTGATTCACACG